>NW_010143696.1:1971-4287 GCF_000699245.1 Pterocles gutturalis | reverse complement strand
AGGATCTCCCCTGAACTCAGAGGGGACATCCCCAAAGTGGGGCGCTGGCTCTGCGGGCAGGGGGGCTGGGCTGCACTGAAATGGGGGCAACGAGAGAGGGGATGGCACAGGGATGGGTTTTTTTTTGGCATTCGGCAGCAAATGGGTCTGATGGGCAGATGCCCTCTACCATGGGCTCCACATCCACAGGTACCCAACAGCTTTAACAGTTGTTTGTGGTTTATTTTGTAATGTGAAGTCTTGGAAGCAAATTCCCCTCTCAGAAGGGCTGCACATGCGCCAGTATCTCCATAGCAACTCCCAGCTTCAGCAGGGAGATGTGGCCGTGGTAGCATCCTCTCCCAGCTTCTCTGGGACCACAGTAGCATCCTCTCCCAGCTTTGTGAGGGAGATGCAGGACTACCGTTGCATCCTCTGAGAGGATGCTGGGAGGATGGAGGCCATCCCAGGGTTTCTTCCACCCTCATCCCATTGTCTCAAGTAATGCCACCACCTTCTGGCAGCAAAAGTGCAGGTACAGGGGGAAAAGAAGAAAGCAGGATCTCCTGCCAAATCCTCTATTTTAGCATGTGGGGGAGCGGTAGCATCCCGAGGACACCCATCTCCTTTTGGCAAGGATGGACGATTTTTTTCCACCAGTGCTTTTACATCCTGCCTGTACCTGGGTCTGCAAGCAGCACCCAGCTGCAGCCAGGGGAGCATGTGAGGATGCAGAGGGGATGCGATAGCTGCATTTGGGGGGGATGCAAAGCAAACAGGGCAGGGCTGACGCAGCTCAAGGATGCCTAACAAGCGTGGGCAGCCCCTTTAAAGGGTTAGGCATCCTTGAGCTGCTTGCGACTGTCAGTGACGCCGATCCAGGGATCCCAGCTGCCGCCTTGCAGTCCTCACGATTGGTTGCAGCTCCTGGCAGGAGCGTGGGCAGGAGACAGGGCTCCTCTCCTCCAGCATACCCATGTCAGCAGGCAGCGAGAGCAGCTTTTTGGGTTGAGAAGCGGCGTTTTAGGGTCTCAGGAGGACGATGCATGCGAGTGGAGTGTTCCTGCCGTTGGTGACAGCATGCGTGGGTGTCTCGGTGTACCCGGTGCAGCACCAGCACAGAGGTGAGACAGGATGCGCGGGACTAAATGACACGGAGCATCCCTGGCTGTGGGCAGCCGGCTGCCTATACCTCGCTGGCACTGCCTGCGCTGGGGTCTGAGCCCCCAAAATACTGCCAGCCGCTTGAATGCGCCGTGATGGGTTTGCATGACGTGGTTTGGGATGCTGGGTCCCGTCCCTGCTCCTGGCTCGACTCCGTCATAGACCCAGGGCTGAGTCCCACCGGGCTGTGGGAAGCACTGTGGGATGAGGGGGAAAAGGGGGTCCCAGCTCACGGCCTTGGGGGTTCCCCCTCCCCACTTGCTGTGCTGCCAGCAGCCAGGAGGGTGTCAGCTATCCTGGGGCAGGACTACAGAAATAAGTGGATTTGTAGGAATTTTGTGCCCTCATGGGGAGCCTGTCAACATCAGGTTTCCTCTGCCCCGGGGCACAGGCCACACGTGTCCCTTCTGGCTCCCTGCTGTCTCCAAACCGGTGGCAGTAACTGGCGAGACCCCTGTGTGCATCCCAGGTTGAGCCCTGGACACCCTGGGGAGGGGAAAGCCTCAAGGAGGGGCAGGCGGGGGAGAGCTGCTGGGCTGGGATGCTGTGTGCCTACTTGGCTGTGCCCTCGCTGCTGCAGGCAGGTGATGGGAGCGACCATGAGAGGGCACCCGTGCCCTCCGCAAGCCCTGTGCAAGCCCTCTGCAATCCCTGCGTGCCCTGTGCAAGCCCTCTGCAAACCCTCCGTGCCCTGGGCAAGCCCCCTGCAAACCCTCCGTGCCCAAGGCAAGCCCTCTGCAAACCCTGCGTGCCCTGGGCAAGCTCTGCAAACCTGTGTGCCCTGGGCAAGCTCTGCAAACCCTGCGTGCCCTGGGCAAGCTCTGCAAACCTGTGTGCCCTGGGCAAGCTCTGCAAACCCTGCGTGCCCTGGGCAAGCTCTGCATGGCCCCTGTGTTACCTTGTGGGCACCACGTGCCCTGTGCATGCCTTGTGTGCACCTTCCGTGCTCTGTGCATACCCTGTGTGCCCTGTGTGCAAGCTCTGCGTGTCCCCTGTGCGTGCCCCGTGTGCCCCCGTGCCCGCCCAGCATGCCTGGCTCCCTGCAGCAGGGCTGGGGGGTGCCTCTGGGAGCCCCTCTGTCTCTGTTCCTCTTGCAGCAAGAGCCAGGGCCTGGCGCAGGCAGGCAGGAACCAGAGCTCAGCCCCGGCCTCACTCCTCAGGGAGCAGCCGTGT
>NW_010143696.1:1549-1754 GCF_000699245.1 Pterocles gutturalis | reverse complement strand
GACGGCACAGCAGCCGCGCTGGCTGTCCTCATGCCACTTCACATGGCGCGAGGCTCCGAGTGACCTGGGAGCTGCTCTTGCTGCTTTTCCAGCTTTTTTTCCCCTTTCCCAGACACGCCACATTCATCCTCCTGAAGCGCTGGCGCCTGCAGCTGCATCTGCCCAAGGCCAAGGGGGCTCCGGGCAGGGCTGGGCTGTGCGGCAC
>NW_010143696.1:299-1527 GCF_000699245.1 Pterocles gutturalis | reverse complement strand
GGTGACCCATGTGGACACAGGCAGGGCTGTCCCCTGCGTCCTGTGGGAGTGAGGACAGGCCTTTCCCTGAGTGCAGCAAGGAGCTAGAGCCAGGCTGTCCCCATCCTGGGCACCAGGATGTCCCCTCCTGGGCTCAGAGCTGTGTCCATGGGGCACAGGGCTGTCCCCATCCCAGGCTCAGGGCTGTCCCCATGGGGTGCAGGGCTGTCCCCATCCCGGGCACAGGGTTGTCCCCACAGGGCACAGGGTTGTACCATTCCAGGCTCAGGGCTGTCCCCATGGGGTGCAGGGCTGTCACGCTCGGTCCTGTGCCAACTCCCTGCCCATCCAGAGAGCCTGGCCATGTGCTGGCACCTTGGCACTCACCACTTGGGCACAGTGCCAGTGGCACAGCCCCAAACCTGGCTTGGTGTGGCCATGGCACTGCTCTGCACGTCACTTGGAGGGTGGAAATACCAGGGTGCAAAGCACCGGGGAAACCCGGGGCATGGGGGGTGCTCCAGCTCCTGCCAAGGACAGAAGGGTGGGGGGTTAGGGGGCCGGCAGACACGGGGCACACAGGATCGGTGGCTCTCTGTGCACTTGTTTAAAGCAAGGGTGTCCCCCTTTTAAACTGGCTTTTGGGTTCTGCAGCTCTGAGTCGCAAGTGGCCAAGGGGCCTTTGTGCTCGGCTCTGGGGGGAATTGGGGTTTGTTTCCAAACATTGGGAGCGAGGACAGATTCCAGAGGAGCTATGATTGTTATAACCTTGAATTATCGGTGAACTGAGCTGCTGGGACCACCTCGCCTTTGTATGTCTTGATTTACCCTCCAGGGCTTCCCACTGGGGACAGCCTGAACCTGGCAGCCCCTGGGCAGAGGGAGCAGGATGGGGTTGGGGACAGGGATGTCTCCTGCCTTTGAAGCTGAGTTTAATCCTGTTAGAAGCCGAGCAGTGGGCGTCAGAGCTTGACTCTGTTCCAGGCCTGGGTCAGCAGCTCCGCTCCTGCTCCACGCGGTTACCCCGTGGGTGGGCATCCCCGGACTGGGTGAGGGTCCTGCCCATACCCCACGCTGCAGGGGACCTGGCACTTTGTGGGTCCCCGGCACACACTGTACTAGGGCATGGGCTGGGGCACCCATGAGGTGCCCAGCCAGCCCCTGGGGATACCCGAGGATCCTCACCACGTGGGGCACCCCGAACCCCTCTCCAAAGGGGCCGCATCCTGCCAGGCGCTTGACAGAAACT
>NW_010143696.1:0-246 GCF_000699245.1 Pterocles gutturalis | reverse complement strand
CGAGCCATGCTCTGGGGTGGCTGCAGCCACCTGAATCATACAGGACAATCTGGGGTGAAAACCAGCGTTCAGGCATCTCCTGCCTTCTCTGGAACTGGCCCCACCACCCACAGCGGGTCTGCGATTCGCGCTGCCAGAGCCACCCCACACCCCGCAGCAGCAGGGTGGCTGTGGGGGGTCTCTCCTGGCCCAGGTCGTGTCCCTCCTTGCTCAGGGCCATCGTACAGCCCCAGGCGTGGGGACATG
>NW_010143695.1:33743-34420 GCF_000699245.1 Pterocles gutturalis | reverse complement strand
CTCCGCCTGACCCCCATCGTCTTTTCTAAATTAAGAAACCTGTTACATCGCTTCCTTCCTTGGCCCACGGGGTGCTAAGAAGGTCAGTACCAGATCATAGCTTAAAGGGCTACTGAGCGCCCGCCTAATCCTGGCAGGACAGGAACCGCCGGAGCTGATGAATGACCTGGGCAAGCGATTACAGTCTGGATGTATTTGTGATGAGACGCCGTGATGGCCTGCTCCAACACTGTGTTTTTTGTAAGAAAACAGAAAATTTCATCCATTGTTTTTTTTTTGTTGAACGACCCAAGGATGCTCGGTGTCCTCTCACTCCGGGACACCCCAGCCCTGTGTGGCTGGACTCAATAACAGGTATTTCTGTGACCTTCCCCGCACTGTCGGAGTAAAGGGCGTTTTCATCAGCCTTCCCAGCTCTTCAGAGCTACCCTCAATGCTCTCCTCCAATTGCCTGAATGACAGATATTTTCACAGCTTTTTCTGCATCCCCCAAGAAATAGGTAGTTTCACAACTCCCTCTGGAATCAACCTTTATTCTGTGCGCTCCCAATAATTGGAGGGAGAAGTGAAAAGCGAAAAAGCAAATAATCAACCAGCAGTGTTCAAGGGTTCAGAAGTATTGTGAAAGCGAAGAACTCGTTGATTGAGGGAAGTGCCATGGTTCAAGCCCTGTCGTC
>NW_010143695.1:24846-33688 GCF_000699245.1 Pterocles gutturalis | reverse complement strand
AGTAAATACCCCGTATGAAAAGACAGCTCCAGAGTTTAAAGCACTCTTTAATATGCCAACAGCCAAAACAAAACTTGGAAAAATTTTCTTGTAGTATTATTTTTTAAAATATCCTGAATATTACAAAAATAAGGTATTTCTTCAATGCTGCTCAATCCCATAATTTCATTTGCTGAGTCAAACCCTGGTCTATGGAATCAGGGCACAGTAGTTCTCTTATTCATGCAGAAGAGGGTTTTTAGCCAGCTTATTTGTTTAACATATCTGTATGTCAGAATCTTTTAGTCCTACTTTGTGTCAAGATATTCTCCCTACTACTAGGGGAAGATATCATAGGATCATAGAGTCACAGAATGGTTTGGGTTGGAAGGGACCTTAAAGATCATCAAGTTCCAACCCCCCTGCCATGGGCAGGGACACCTCCCACTAGCCCAGGTTGCCCAAAGTCTCATCCAGCCTGGCCTTGAACCCCTCCAGGGATGGGGCATCCACAGCTTCTCTGGGCAAGCTGTTCCAGTGTCTCACTGCCCTCAAAGTGAAAAATTTCTTCCTAATGTCTAGTCTAAATTTACCCTCTTTTAGCTTATACCCATTACCCCTTGTCCTATCACTACACTCCCTGATACATTAATCAAGAAGCAGAAAATGGCTTTAAACAAATCATAAGCAAATCCAAATTCCCTTTCTCCTTCAACTGCCTGATTTTGGTTTGAAAAAGTTCAGGTGCATTTTTACCCCTCTTTTATTTGGAGTTTCCCGGATTAGGTTTCCACATCAGGTAAGAAGTGTAAAACTCTCGGATCCTTATTTACTGTATGTGGTACCTCCTGGGGTCCACCAAGCAACAGCAGAGCTCCTACCCTACGTACGATAAGAAGTTTTACCACATCACATTTATTTTTTCTCCTTCCTACTTAAGTTCCCAAGGAAAAACCCATCCACAACACCAATTAAAACAAACATGTTACACCAGGGCTGCAAAACCTGCCCAACTGGGCACTGAGGACATGCTTTCATCCGTCTGTCTGGGAACGAGGGTGGGAAAGTGGAAAGTCTGCTATTGAAAACATTACACCACCCCATCTTCGTGTCATGAACTGTGCACAGCATGATTAGACCCTGAAATCTTCATCCACCATCTGCTGGAGCGAACCCCAGGTTTTATCCACACAGAGATCTGTTACTCCCTTCTTACTGAAACAAAACTCCCAGAAAACCGAGAAGAGATCTCCCAGCTCCGGCTGCATGGCTCACAGCAAGGTTCCACCAGCCACCGTGACTCCTGCACCACCATTTCCCAGTCCTTCGGTCACGCTGTCACTGGACCTGACCCCTAAACCCTCTCCCACCCTCCACAAAACCTCTTCTTGACGAGGTGCTTTCAGCTCAGCCTCCCTGCCCAAGCTGAGCGATGTTAAAGCTCACGTCCCGACAGTGCGGTGTCTGCTGGCACTTTGGAGATTATCATCTTCCTAAATCAAGACCTGAGGACACAGCTGTGCCTTTTGGGGACAGGGGAACTCCTCTGTCCTGATCAAAGCCCTAAGAAACACATCCCCGATTTGCTGGCATTTGAGCAAACACCGCAACGTGTTTTCTCCCAGCTCCACGTCCCTCGCGCAGAGGCAGCCCCAGGTTCTCGTCAAGCCCTGGCTCCCCTCCTGTACCCCCTCCCAGCTCGGCCAGGTGGGTGTCTGCCCCGAGCACGACGTCCCCACTTGCAGCCCTTCTCCCCAGCTTCTCTTTGCAAGCTCTTGCTCTGGGGCGTGCAGCCGGGCGCAGCCCACCTCCACGCTGCCCACAAGTCACGCTCGAATCCAGGCTCACTCCCAACAAACTGCAAACGGAACTTTTAGAAGAAACAGAAGCAATGAGTCAGAAATGGAACCATACTGAAGCCCACTGTGTCCAAAACAATGACAATTTGCCGTCAGGCTGTAATTAAAGCAATCCCATTTCTACTGCCGACAGCACCCGAGGGAGCGGCGGATTCCCAGCACATCCATCCACCTCTGACACCTCCAACGCTTACACCAGGCGAGGACGGGGCTCCAAGAGAGGAAACCTTCAGCCTGAATCCAGAGCAAAGCCCACTCACACAGTTCAGCATCTCGAGCAAGGTGACCTCCTTACTGCCCCAAATCTCACCTCCGAGTCCTGCCTCGCACAGAGAAGAGCAGCAGCCGGGAATCGCAGGGATCTCCCCCCCACCCATCTCCAAAGGCATCTCCAGGCACAGTTACTTACCAGGACTGGTGTGGGCACTTGGGGTTGGTCAGTCCTTCCCGTCGCTGGTCTGGGAGCAGGTGCAGCACCCTGCTATGGTCTCAGCTTCACCCTGCAAGAATCAGGACACGGCGGTTTTTTGCCAGTTGGGGTAAGCAGATAATCCAGTACTTTCTAAGCCTCAGCAGGGACGGGTAGGCTGTACTGGAAAGAAAAGCTGCTGGGTGGTTGTCTGCAAGGATCAGCCCCAGGACTTTCCGAGCTAAGACTCTGAGCTGCTTAACAAGGAGCTGGAACCAGAGCAGACAGTCGGTTGTGTCCTCGGGATGGCTGCTGGGGAGGCGGTTCAGGTTGGCACGGGAGCGAGAAATCCCACAAGAACTGCTACATCATGTTAATACTTGCAGAGAACGAGGTGGATAGAGGCAGGCAGGAATTTTTGGGATTGGTTCAGGGAAAACAGAGTTTCTTCAAACTGAAATATTTCACAGTAAAGCAGAAACATTTTCATGGTTTTGGGTTTGTTGCTTTTTTTTTTCTGTTTTGAAAATGTATTTTGAAACTGAAGATTTAGCTTTGGGACAGGCAAACTTGAATTGAAACATTTTGCTGATGGGACTGAAATGTTTTGCTTTAAATCAGTTCCTCTGGGTCTCCCAAGCTGCCCAGATACCTCCGGGGACTTTAAATTCATGTGTTTCCCCTTCCCTGCCATGGGCTGCGACACTTGGCCAGACTGCAGGCAGCACACTGATGCATCACCCTGAGAGATCCGCCAGGCAGAAATGCAACTGGGACGTTACAATTCAGAAGTGGGAGCTGCAGGACTTTTTACAGCATTTTTCTATTGGCCATCACCCCAGTGGCCCAGTGCCGAGCAGGCTCCTGGGGCAGCGGTGCGGCACGGCCGGGCTGCCGGCGATGCTCCTCGCGGGGAAGGCTGCAGAGTGTGGCTGCTCATCCCCTAAAAACCCAGCCAATGCTTTAGAGGTGGGATCTAGGGCTCGTCAGATCCTCACTCCTCTGCAACCAAACGCACATCAACTCCTCCCCCGGTCCCAGCACCCCAGCAAGGAGCTGGGAGCTGTGGCTGGAGGGATGGGATGCAGCGAGAGCTCCTCGGGGCTGTGTGCTCTCAGCCCCGGGCTCAGGACACAACTGTCCCTCTGAGCCCACGGCCTGCCCGGTCCAGAGCCAACGGAACCGGGTCCAGGTCTCCCTACTCCCACCCCAGTGCCCAAGCCATTAGCAAGACCCAGTGATTTAAACCCATTCCTTCAAACCAGCCTTCGGGGATAGCGATGGGCTACAGCAGAGGCAATAAATCACTGTGAGAGTCCTGCTGGGGCTCCTCCACCCTCCTCAAACCGGTGATGATTCCCCCCTGCTGCCTTCCAAGTGATGTTTCCCGAGTACCCATGGCTTTTATTGAAGGAACAATACTTTTTCCACCCTTCTCGGTGCAACACTCCGATCCGCAGGCTGCCCGAGCCCCCGGGGAGGGCAGGAGGAGCAGGCAGGGCTCCTGCCAGTCATTACGAGCATCAGGGTGAGCGGCTCTAGTTCATCCCCCCAGCTGCCAGCAGAGACCTGCCGTAATTAGAGGCTCAATTCAGTCTCAGTTATGCCACAGCATTGCAAAAGGTCAAACTGGAATGAAGCTTTTAATTAAGACAGAGAAAGCACTAAAGAGCCAGAGAAATGAAGCACTGGGCTTCAACCAGCAGCGAGGACACGCATCTAACGAGCTGAGCAGAGCTGCCGTGCTGGCTTTCGCAGCACAAGTCTCTGCACGCTCTGGCAGCGCACCGACGGATCATCCCTCCTCCACAGGGGTTCAAAGCTCTGCATGAAAAAGCCACCAGTGACAAAGGCTAGGAGAAGGGGACACTGCCATTTGGCCACATTTCCCGTCATCCAAGAACCCAACAAAGCATTCAAGAGGATGAACTTCCCAACGCTGTTTCTGCAGTTCCCCTCCATTTCAGTGGACCCATCATTCAAGTTCATCAAACCTTTCCAGACACCTGGTAGCACCTCTCAAAAGCTCAACTGCGTATGTAAAGTGCTGGAACCAACGACGAGCACAGCGATGCTGTGAGAACGGGCCTTCGCGCAGGAGAGATGCAGAACTGGGGAGAGAGTAAGAGAAGCTCAAGGCCAAACCAGGTCTGAGCAGAGCCCTGAACATCAGAACTCTCAGAGACGCCAGGGACGTGGCAAAGCAAAAGGCTCAGGACCTGCTCTGATCAGACCTGCTGGAGGTCCCAACTTGGCCATTGCTTGGACAGAACGAAGCAGATGGAGAATTGCAGCAGCAAATCCCAGAGAGAAAGGAGGAACAGAGATTTCACCCAAGATTTGGATGAAGTCCTGAAAGCCTTCCCCGCCCTCCTCCCAATCTCACCCATACGCCCCAACTGAGGCAAAAGCACTTCTCTTGCTCCTAAAGCCTTCTGTTCTTAGAACAACCCAAAAGCGCACGCAGGGAGGGGAGGTGTAAGGGGCACAGGGACTCGGTGTGCGTTGAAGAGCATCAGAAGCTCTGAGTTCTGCTCTTGGCTCCACTGTGCACCTCTTTGAGGCCAAGGGCCAAATTACTGCATGAGTTTGTGCCCCTCAGGATGTTACATTAGACCCAGATGAGGTGTCCGTTTTCGCAGAAGCTGCACTGGGGGTGGCACAGAAAAACCTCACCACCAGCAAGACCAAGGGAGCTAAGAAAAGGCAGTCCACCTCTGCTGCTGCATAATCTCTCATTTCCCAAATGTACAGCTGCATGGAAAACCAAATTGTCTGCCTCTTATGCTGAGTTCCTCTTTACTGTACAAGTCCTAATGGATCCAGGCAGCGGGAGCGGCAGACCCCAGCCCAAGGCTGGAGCCCATCAGTGCAGCGCACCGTCCTGCGATTCTTCTAGAACCACTTCAACCCACGATGGAGAAGGGAAGGAGGAAAGTACCCTGCCAAAATACAACAACATCTTTCAAACAAAGTAACTGCACTAAAATGTGCTGGGTCATTTTCACTCTGGGCTCCCAAAGCATTTCTCTTCTCTCCCTGAACGATAACGGGCATAAAAATTAAATATATTCTCCAACAAAAAGCGAAATGTACTGAAGCGCAATAAATCACAGGGGCTGGATGACATTCAGAGGAAGCTGGGGAAGGAATAAAGGATGAAATAGTGCAGATGCTGACTAAGATATTCCAGGGACCCTTAAAAACCCACGACTCGTCCTCAGGGCAGGGGACTCACCACAACAGGAGGAATTTTGATAAAGCACCAAAGGGAACTTGCCCAGCGGAGCGGTGGGGTTGGTACGTGGGGCTCACAGTCCCACAGGGCTCAGAGCACAGTGAACATCACCCCAGTGCCGCTCTTGCACCCTGCCTCCTGTGGGGATGAGGACCCCGATGCAAACATCCTCTCATTTCCCCAAAGCCGTAATTCTATTCCAGTCTCTAACCACCGAGCTCAGAAGACCAGCAAACACAAAGTCTGTTCTGGGGTTTTATCACATATTTTGTACAAATCAGGTGACGTGCCCTTCTCGCTCACCCGAAGGGCCGCAGGGACGGCTCCCCCGCCCTGGCGCTGCCCCTCTTTCTCCCCAGGGCCACGTGCCAAGCGTGAGCCATTGCGCTGGCACCGGCGCTTGGACCCATCGGTCCAGAAGAAGTGAAGAGAGACCAGGCCGGTGCTGCACAGTGGGCAGACACACATCACGGACTGGATGCTTTCTCATCTCACAACCTGAGATTCTGACTTCGACATTTCCAGTAACTGAAACACTCCCCAGGGCACAGAAGCCAAATATTCTGGAAGCATGATATATCTGCACCGATTTTCTTCTAGTAAACAAGACCACCTTTAATTTTGCAGGTACCTCCTACTTCATTAAACTTAAACATCTTGCTCTCCAGGGGTTTCCTCCTCAACAGGGACAGGAAATGAAAAGACAGCAAATGCAGTTCAATTGCAGATGGAGCCTCATCTTTACACTGCCTATCATAATTACGTATCACTTAAAAACAAGAGTGGAGCAGGTGTGAAATGGTACCAGCTCCGGATGCGCATAAAAAAGGTTGACACCAGCAGCATGCCTCGGCAAGAATCAGACAGTGCAACTTGAAAACTTCTTTCTTCCCTTTCTTCCTTTGTTCCCTCAAACTTCTCAGAAAAAAAAAATCCTTCTGAAATGGGAGAGAAAAAATGGCTTCTTTGCAAAGCCAAGTGGTTGAAAGGAAAAGATGGTAATTTGAGCATCGTGTGCTGGGGCACAGCAACGGTCTCTGCAAAGTGTGGGGCAGGGCTGGTGTTGGTGTAGAGGATGGGTGAGTGGAGGTACATCACTGACACTGTGCGGGGGTGAGGCAGTGGCCCAGGGTGCCCAGAGAAGCTGTGGATACCCCATCCCTGGAGGGGTTCAAGGCCAGGCTGGATGAGGCTTTGGGCAACCTGGGCTAGTGGGAGGTGTCCCTGCCCATGGCAGGGGGTGGCACTGGATGGGCTTTAAGGTCCTTTCCAACCCAAACCCTTCTGTGATTCTATGAATATTGAGGGTTTCGGTTGACCCTCTGTAGAGAGCAGAACCGAGGAAGAGCAAGGACAGCTCTGCGGGTGGGTTGTGCTGCTCATGTGGAGTTATTCACCAACATGGGGCAATTATAAAGGAAAAGCATCCTGGTGTTCATCTTTTGTGCTGATAGAGACCGTCCACCAAGCCTTCCCAAAACAGCTCCCACCACTGAGGCTTTTCCATCTGAGGAAGCCCAAGATCAGACTCCTCCTGGGTGCCTCCCCATGTTGAGATGTTCTCTGGCATGGGCTTCCAGGCGGGCTCGGAGCTTGGACCTGGGTGTGCCCCAGCCTCAATTCTGCATGATGGTGGTTTTGGCACTTGTCTGGCCTGCAGGACTTTTCCAAGCTCCGTGGGTGGGTGTGCCATTTCCCAGCAGGAAACATGGAGAAACCAAACCATTTGACTTAAAACAAATGCAGAGCGGCTCAGCTTACGGTATGAGCATTCACAGGCTCCTGCTCTGTCTGCTCGGTTGGTCTTGAGACGGATCTATGTTCCTCCTGAAAAAGAGATGCCTGAAATGTGAGTTGGAGCAGAGATCTCTGTTCTTCATGCCTCTCCAGATGGCAAATCAGTAACACCCTGGATTTAAATGCTATTTTTCTAACAAGTGCCTTTTCTGTACATCCGGCCATGGGAGATGAAATAGAGAGGAACTCTGTTGAACTGATGCACTTTAATTAGCAGTTACCTGCCGTTGCCAAAACCCTGCATCCTTATTCTGATGCGAATTCCCATCTTTTCATTTTAAGGAACACGTCAGTTTGGCTTCAGTCTTCCAGTGATCCTTTAATGTCATATTTTCTCCTTCGTGAATCAATATTCAGTTCCTCTAATTGGAACTTATCTGCTCACCCAACCTTGGGCTAGGTTCGTTTAGCAACTGAGCGTATCGGACACGTTTACTGACCAAGCCAGCAGAGCTGAACTTTGCAGAGGAGCCTCTGGGCAGTGCTGCTGCCGGCGGTGTGCGGGGGGCCGGCTCTGCTCCCCCCGCTCCCGAGGGCTGGCAGCCCGGAGGATTCTCTGTAATGGAGATATGAAACCCTAAACTGTGTCCCAGCCCAGGATGGGATCAGGGACAGGGCGGTTTTCCTCTTCCACTTGAAGGGACAAAGATACAGCTCCCCATCGTTTCTAATTTTAAATCCCAACATCTCCACCTTCTGCTCTGCCTGTAAATTCTCTCCTGCTGTCAAAAGGTCACCAGGCCAGTTGGAAAGCTATTTTTCACAACCCTGCTAATCTGGAGGCACCTTGCTGCCTCCTCCCACCAGGAAAATGCCGACAACAAAACCAATCAGTGGCCATGGGGCCGGCGGGCTGGGTGAGCTGCAGACAGGGCTGGCTGTTCGGGTACCGGCCAGAAAACACAAGAGGCTGAGGAATGGCTCCTGGGTCTTCCCCAGGCTCCCTGCGTGACCTTGGGCTCCAGCCCCAGGCCTCAACCTCACCTCTACCAACCGAGGCCAACAACACTTCCCACAGCTGGTCACGCCGGTAAATTATTTTATGTTTAGGTAATAATCTATCACGATGCGTACAAGGGCCCTTTGAGAACAAAACTAGATATTTTTCCCCTTGCATCACCACTGGCTTTAGGGGAATGAAGCCAAGAATGGCTGTAACCCAGGGCTGGGAATTTTACTAGGTTTGTGCATTTTCCGAATAACCTCCTGAAGCCTGGGTGAGTGAACCACACCGGCTGTGTGTGCTGAGGGTTAAGAGGGGGCTGTGAACTGCCTGGGAGGGGCACTGACCTGTGGCAGCCAAGGAGGGCAGACCACACCACGAGGAGCTCAGCATCCCCAGCCACCAACACAAAAATCACAGCAAGGTGTCAATCCCCGGCTCAGCTCCAGGATCATCTCCCATCACCTGCTGCCAGTTTTTTTGGCAATAAATATCTTGGCTTGTGTTGAGTCCCCCAATGCATGAAGGATGTCGAGCTGTCGGAGCGAGTCCAGAGGAGCCACGGAGATGGGCCGAGGCTGGAGCAGCTCCCATGCGAGGACAGGCTGAGAGAGGTG
>NW_010143695.1:20846-24627 GCF_000699245.1 Pterocles gutturalis | reverse complement strand
GTGGAACTCGATGATCTTTAAGGTCCCTTCCAACCCAAACCATTCTGTGATTCTATGAAATATTTCTGCTGCCCAGCACCCTCCCTGAAATGACTGAGACTTTCCCAGGGCAAAGGGCTGGACCACAGGAAGGGGGGGTTCACCAGGTGGTACTCAAGCATCATCTCCCTCCCCCAGGATTCTACCAGGCTCTGAACCAAACTGCTTGGTGAAAAGTCTTCAAACCAGTGCACTGCATTTGCACGCCTGGATTGATAATGGCACCAGGCGCAGGCATTTCCCAAGCCCTGGTGTGTTCTGCACCATTGATGGAGTAGAGAGTCACGCCAGGATAAAGGGATGCAAATGGCTTGGAGAGAGGTCCCCCCAGTCTGCAGCAGCAGGGCCAGGGGATGCTCCACAGCTGGAGGCGGATCAGGAGGAGGTTAACTGCTCCCTCAGCTTCTGTGGGCATCTGGACTGATGAAATCATAGAATCACAGGATGGTTTGGGTTGTAAGGGATCTTGAAGACCATCCAGTGCCACCCCCTGCCATGGGCAGGGACACCTCCCACTAGCCCAGGTTGCCCAAAGCCTCATCCAGCCTGGCATCCACAGACCATCATTTGTTTTAAAATTAAATCAGGGATTGCAGAGCACCCCACAGCCTGCGGCATGAACCCAGGCATCCCCTGGGAGCTCAGACCACTCTGCTCCCCATCACTTGTCCAGGACCAACACCCCCCATGGCAGGGCCTGGAGGGAGCCGAGACCCACGCCAGCCTCCAGCCATCCCTGCAGCATCCCAGCTCTGCTGCCCTCCCAACAGCCTCCCAGAAGCTGGGAGAACCCCAACTTCGAAACAGAATGAAAAAAATCACAAGATCCCTGGCCAGCAGCAGGGCTCAAGGGGCTCAGCTCCCAGAGCAAGAGGAGTCTGCACACCAGGACTCCTCAGACGGAAGGGAAAGGAAAGGGAAACCCTATGCTGCCTGTCAGATCCTCAGCAGTGGAGATAACTGGTTTATACAGTCAATTATCAGCTCAGTTTAGTGTTTTATTTTCTACAACTCCGCTCCAGCAGACCTGCCGTCGTTCTGCTTGATTCTACCTCTCTCACTCAGTTCTGTATATATTATCCAGTCCCTAAATCATATTTAATAGCTCCTCTGCTCGCGTGCTCTCCTGTCTAATTCCAGCACCGTCAGCACAAGGCAGGTTGCAGATACAAAGATGCTGACATTTCTCTTTTGAGTAATTTGCAGCGGATTTCTCGCCTGTTTGATGTAGTCATTTTGTTCTCTGCACTGATGTGACATTAATTATTGTTAAATATTCTTATCTGTTACGTACAGCTCTGTTTAGATAAAGGTCAGTGCGTGAACCCCTGGCAGTGCCTGCTGCTGCCATGCTCTAAAGTCAATTTGTCATTCGCTGCCTTCAATACTCTCCTCTTAGTTTCAGTCCAGATTTTCCATTAATTCAGGCACAGCAGAGAGCCATTAAAAAAATGCAAACTATCTCAGCTGTTCAGATTGACACTGGGATAGGAAATGATTAGCTTGGGCAGCACCAGTTGCACAGGGAGGTCAGGCAATATCGCCCGCGCAAATCCAGCAGCAGCCTCTTGTTAAGGGACTGTACGGCTGCCCCCCAAAATACAGATACACTCCTGCTCTAATGGAAAATCAGCCAAGCCTTGCGGAGCAGGCGAAGCCTTCTCCCAGCCTGGTTTGCAGCAGGATAACAGCATAAGCCCACACCACCCTCTCTCGGCAGAAGACAAGAAGGGCAAGCTCAAGCCATCGTCACCAGATTTGCCAGAACGGACGTGCGTGGCGGTGCTGATCCCTCTTCCCTGGGACCCAGCGAGGACCTGGACCCCAGGAGCCTGTTCACACCGAGACAAACCAGCATCTGCATCTGCTCAGTCTTGCTTTTTCTCTCTCTGACCAAATAAATCTCCTCTCGCCAGTCCTGCGTGTCACTTCCCACGATGGCACCCGTGACATGGGGATGGGGACGCAGGGGCACCCTGCCTGGGACGGGCCCCCAGCACCCCCGTACCCGCTGGCCTCGGGACACCTCGGTGGGCTGGAACAGCATCTCCCAGGCGTATCACGAGCGCGGGCGTTGCAGGCTTCCTAGCCGTCGGAAAGCAGCCTGTGACCTCGAGTGGCTGTCGCAGGGGACAAGGTGGTCATACAATCTTATGGGGACAGGCGTCAGTGCGGCGCAAACAACGGATCGGGACATTTAGTCTGTGGCAGCAGAGGGCCAGGAGCCATCACAATCCCTGGGTCGTCTTACCCCAGCAGCCGGTGGGACGAGGAGCGGGGCTGGCAGCCCCCAGCACCTTGGAAAACCTGTTTTACCGCTCAGCTGAAGCTCGTGGGATTTTACGCCTCCATCCAGCAAAGTGCTCCAGCGCATACTTGACTCCAAGCACACAAATAGCCTTAATTACATCCAGGGAGCTGCTCGGACGCTTAGATTGCAGTCCATGCCTAAGCGAGTGTCTGAGCGAGGGCTTTGGTGCAGGAAGAGGGAGTGAAGAGGACGGCGAGGAGCTGAGCATCCCGAGCTGGTGACGAGGACCAGGGTGGAGATGCTCCGATGGGGCCGGGGCTCTGGAAGCAGGGTGGGGGAAATGCAAGGGCTCAGCGGGCTGAAAAGGGGGATTCTGCTGCGTGAGTGGAGAAGGGTGGAAAGGTGGATTCAGCATGACCAAAACTCCTGCACAGTAACAGACATGCTCACTTCAGCACTTGCCAAATGGAAAAACGTTTGATCATTTATTCAAAGGGACATCTAGTTTTGCATTGTGCTAAATTGTTTTGTACTTTTAAATAAAAGAGAAGAAACTCCCAAACCTGTCCCCTCTCAGTACAATACAAAGAAATACTACATTTTGCTGCACGTAACCAAGCGTGGGGTTTTTTCCTCCACTTCTTTATATCTGAACGAGCTAAAGAATAGAAAGGAAAAACATGCTGGGCGCCCTCAGTTCTAGACTCAAGGGAGAAAAGCACCGTTCACGCCGCGCTGAACCTGCCGCAGCAGCCTGAGGGTATGGGACTTCTCGTACAACCAGCGCCTGCACCTGCAGCCCCGGATGAGCACACACCCCGGTTCCTGCTCCATGCACGCCAACGGATACCCAGAAACATCCCCCTGCCAGCTGTGCTGATGGAGACAGGGTGCATCCACAAACTCCCGGGGAAATGGGTATTCACAGCTTGGGTCCTCAGCTTAGCTACACCAGTGCAAGCAGGAAGAAAGTGCCCGGTCACCCTCCCCTTCTCCAACTCGGGCCACGGAGAAGGGCGAGAGCTGGCTTCACATGTTCAGAAAGGTATGAGAAAACCTAGGTCCTCCCTGGGTTTGGGGACAGGGTGTCCTGCAGCTAAAAATAAAGAGACAAGCCAAAAAGTCAAGGCTAGCAAGAGGCATTGGTAGGGTGACCGAAGGAAAAACAGAGGCTGTTTATTTCTGTAGCCAGTGCCTATCCAGCAAGAGCCTGAAGCCTCCGCACACATGCTGCCTGCGTGATGGACAGGCTCCTGCCAGCTGCAGGAGTCCAATTTCTCAAGCAGACCCAGGGGTTCCCTCTCCCCTTCCCTCCTTGCAGGCTCACGCCTTTCTTTTCATTATTTTTAGCTGCTGCACCAAGCAGGAATACAGGGAAACAGCAAGGGATGAAAATCACTGCTGCTCGTGAAGCCTCTTCCCCGTGCCACCACGATAAGGAGCTTGGGACTCAAGCCTCAGCAGGGTCCGTTCCCAAACCTGTCCATCATT
>NW_010143695.1:20032-20833 GCF_000699245.1 Pterocles gutturalis | reverse complement strand
CAGCAGCTGGAGCTGGGCGGGAGATGTGCTGGTGAAGGACGGGGCTGCCCTGCACTGCCCAAAGTGCTCCTGCTGCACCTTCCCCGGGGTCCTGTCCTGCTCCAGACCTGGAAAAATACATCTGGAGGAACATTTTGCTGCATTTGGGACAGAATCTTTCACTGACTGATTTCTCTGCAGCAGCTGCTGCACATATACCAGTGTGTACTAGCAGACCAGTGCATCCCAGCACAAATCGCGTAGCAGGGCTGACCTTCCCGAAGTTAAACTGGGATGGAAGTTGCGGTCTGTAAAGCTTTCTTCCCAAAGAAGCCCAAGAAAAAATGTTGCAAAAGGCCACAATAAGGTTAGGGTGTTCTCAGATGGATTTTGCTCCTGTCTTGCTCTCAGAGGAGTCTGGGCAACCACAAGAAAGAATCATAGAACCATTAAGGCTGGAAAAGACCTCAAGGATCATCAAGTCCAACCATCAACCCAACACCACCCAACCCACTAACCCATGTCCCCAAGCACCACATCTACACGTTTCTTGACCCCCTCCAGGGATGGTACCTCCACCACTGCCCTGGGCAGCCTGTTCCAACCCCTGATCACTCGTGAAGAAAAGCCTGAGAAGTACAGACAGGACCCAGGGGAGAGCTGCTGGGCTGAGTTCTTGTCTCCTGCAAGGTTTCACTTCCCAAGGTTGAGCAGCTCGGTGCCAGAGCTGGCAGTGGCAGAACGCAGGGGCTGCGGGAAGGGGAGGCATCCTGCTCACTGCCAGCACCATCGAGAAAAGCAAACCCTGGGCTAAGTGGACCC
>NW_010143695.1:19634-19990 GCF_000699245.1 Pterocles gutturalis | reverse complement strand
TGCTGAATTCGCTGTATGGAGCAACGCGTCGACAGCCGGGGGATCGACAGGGTAGGATCTATTCCCCACAACAGACACAATTTAACATCAGCCAGGCGTAACTGATGCAAAGAATGAATGACCCTCTGCTGGCGACCAAACCCTCAGCCCCTCTTTGGGAACGAGACACGTGTCCTTCCCACAGGCTTTGAGGACAGTAAGAGAGAAACCAGTGAAGCATCTCTATGCCATGAGAAGGCGTCAAGTCAAGCCTTTCTCTTGGGAACCCAGCACACCCACCACGCCTCCGCGGAGCAGCATCCTCAGTAGAACGCTGCGGGCGATGCAGCACCCGAGGTGGCAGGGCCTGCCGGCGA
>NW_010143695.1:0-19624 GCF_000699245.1 Pterocles gutturalis | reverse complement strand
GCAGAGCAGGGTCCAAGACAGTTCTGGCCCAAGATGTCCCAGCTGGTGCCAGTGCCAGCTCCCAGGGCCAGGCTCCCTCCCTGGACCAAGAGGCATGGCACAATGCTGTCACCTGTGGGGACCAGCCCTTCTGGCACGGAGAGCATCTCCTCTGCACCAGGTTATGGCTGGATCCTCCACTTCTAGCAAACCCACCTTCTACCCACCTGTGTATCACCTTCCAGTTAAATCCTGACGGGCTCCTTGATCCAGAGGCTGCCAGTCCTCCCTCCGCCTACCGTCCCACCCGAGAAGCGTGGCTGCCACTGGCACCTATCCGCATCCCACCAGCACCCACCCGCATCCCCCCTGCTCAGGCTGGGAGTCAAACACCCCCCCCTCCACCCAGTTCAGCTCAGGGGAAGGTTGGCAGGATACAATGATCCATATCAGAATTTAATTTGGATTCCAGAGCTAATGCTTGCCAAAGTGCCACGAGTGCCTCTATGACAAATATTTGACACCCATCCAAAGACACCGCTTACAGCAACGCCGTGGAAGGCTTCCCGAGGAATCGCAGGAACGCAGGGCTGGGATGCACCGGGCTCAGGGCTTTGCACCACCACCTGAGCAAGCTCCATGAAATAACTACAGGCAGATCAGAAACCCCAACAAACACACATATCGAAGTATTTAAGCACAGAAACAAGACGGGAGGTTTGCCTTCTTGGTTATGAGCTAAAATGGTTGCAGCTGTCAGAGATCAGGTCCTCCCAGCTGGCATAAACAAGCAAAATGCTGACACCGAGATGGAGCTGTTAAAAACACCGTGGGAGCACCAAGAGCCGCTTCTGAAACCAGCTCTAAGCCAGGCTCAGCTTTCCATACGGGGCTCTTCCGCTCAGTTTGCCTTACCTCATCAACCTCAATGGATTTACACCCGAGACCAGCACTGAAGAAATCAGTTATCGATTTAACCTCACTGCCCGGACATTATTCCTTCTGCCCCATCTTTGGCTCCCCATCTGATATCCAAATTCTTTCAAGACAAACTTCCCGCTGCAGTCACCACGGGAAGGGAAGGATAAAGCCACAAACTACTGCAAAAAATATTAAGAGAAAACTTCAGACTTATAAGCGCAGCCGTTCCCTCTGCAACCTGTGCCCAGTAGCATGGATTAAGGTTCGTTGCTATAAAAACCCGTCTCCTTCCGATGGGAACGCTGCCGGAGCTCTGGGGAGAGCGGGCACTGTGTTGGGGCTGAAGGGCTTTGGTCTCGCTGCTGATGGCAGAGGCACCTCGTGGGAAAAGCAGATCGGAGAAGTTTTACAAAACAGGCTCCATCAGACAGTGCCATCCACTGAGGCTTTGGTGTGTGTGGTGCACTGAAAACCACAGGAAAAAAAGATCTCCCATGGGATAAATAATTTTTTTGTGGCACTTTGGTCTCTGAGAGCACACCAGATCATCAAGTAGAGCTGATGTGACAGTGAAGCAAAGGCGCCTCTGCTGCTCTGCCACCACTGAGCTTCGACACAACATCCACCAGATCCCAGCTCAGGTCGCCTGGACGCTTGGTCACGGTGCACTGACCATCGTCCCTCAAAGCTCTGGCCAGCTGGGAGGGTCTTTTCTCAGCCCCATCTTACACAGCCACCTCCTGAGAACTCCCTTACAAAAGAGCCCGAGTTTCGAACGCAGCCACATGAGGTTCAGGAGGGCTGCGGGGACCTCCCGGGAATGCAGGAGAAGCTGTGGGTGCCCCATCCCTGGAGGGGTTCAAGGCCAGGCTGGATGAGGCTTTGGGCAACCTGGGCTAGTGGGAGGTGTCCCTGCCCATGGCAGGGGGTGGCACTGGATGGGCTTTAAGGTCCCTTCCCACCCAAACCAGTCTGTGATTCTATGAATACTGAGCTGGGGCTTGCACAGCTCCAGCCAGAGAGGCAGATATTAATTCTGTACCAAATTGGGTGGCTTGTTGTACATAAGCAATTTTTTTTTTTTAAATTAAATGGGTGGATCATTATAATTAGGCATAGTCATTACGTTCAGCCTTTAATTAGATTTTGGTAGTTAGAAATTCACTGAGTTATTTCACACAGTGGAAAAATATATTGCTTGGATGGGGTTATAGAGGATGGCGACAGGTTTCTCTGTGGCTCCCAGAGCTGACTGATAACTGCAAACAAATAGCATCTTCAATTCTCAGACCTTCACAAGGTGTGCATAATTCTTAACTTCTGTCAGACTTTGCATAGCTAAGAGGTAGAAATCAGAGGCAAGAACAACTGGAAAAATATCACGACCAGTTCCTAGCAGTATTTTTCTTCTCCTGCTAAAGATATTGACCTGCCCAGCCGGGGTAACCAGGAGCTGGATGCTGCAGGGGAGGCACCAGCCCCAACCACCCGGCCAGGCTCACTGCCACGGACGGGGCCAGGAGGAGGGAATGTCCCCAAGTCACCACTGCAGCTTGGCCACAGGAATGGGACGTTCATATACCAGAAGTCATTTGGAGAAAGCCTAATGGATCAGAAGGCTTTTGCAAGAGACCAGACAGGCAGATGGGGTGACTCGGATCCAGCTCCGCTGCTGCACCAGCTGGGAAGCAGCAATGGGAAGTATCAAGCAAATTGGTTGCCGGTTTTTGGCTTGTTTATCCTAGCAAATGATAGCCGAGAGGTAATACAGCTGCCTTCCAGAGGGGCAAGCATCAGGCCAGATGGAAAATCATTCGAGCTAATGGAGAGAGACTGCCACACAGAGCAATGGCCAAAAGCAAATGCACTCGAGAATAAAGTCCTCAGCTACCAGCACACAGGGGCTGCGCTGGCTCCCCATCTCTCCTCCCAAGAGAAAGCTGCTTGGAAAGAAAAAACAAAAAATTGTTCATGGTTGGGGTTATTCATGAGTGGTTCTGAACCAGAAAAACCAGACTCTCCGTGCTGAGTGCTCCCTTGCAGCCCTTCAAGCCAGCGTCCACCGTGCCAGATCCAGCCAGGCTTGCTTGGGTGAGGTGCTTTAGTCTCCAGCCAGAATTTTCTAGCTCCTCCTGACTGTCATGATGACCATCCAGCTGGAAGAAAAAGCTTTTGGAGTTTATGTGTCAGCACACTTGTCCTGACCATGGGATGCAACAGGCATGAGCCTGCCAAACAAGAAGAAATGCTTTCTCTTATTTCTTTAGGTTTTTCTTTAGGTTTGACCTAAGGAGAGCAACATTTAGGTGTCCTGGAATGGCTCAAGCTTAAACCAAGCAACCACTGGCATTGCTACTGAAAAACAAGTAAGCTAGCCCTGCCAGCCAGAGGCTACAAACAGGCAGAAAAAATATGGGGGGGTGGGGAGGTTGGTTGTTTTTTACTGTCTTACGGCATTAGTAACCAGAACAGAAAAAAAAAAAAATTCTTCAAGTTTCCTCCATTTTAATGAGTATCATGTCACAGCGCTGTAGAGAGCAACACCAACCCCATACACCTCCATCCGTGTTTGGAGAGGACCTGAGCCTGTGTTTGCTGATCACTCAAAGTGTTCACCAAGACTCCGGCTGCCCTCAGCCTCACGACTCCCTGACCCCCAAAACAAGTGACACCTCCAGGCTGGGTGCTCCTCCTACCAAAACAGCCACACACCTGCCCACCCGAGTGTCAACTGCTCCTTCCCAGGGAGGTGAGGGAGCACCCCAATCCCCAGTGCGCACATTGGCCATAATGAGGAGCGGCAACTGGGATGTACCAGGGGTAGGGCAGTGGTGGCCACGCTGCCCCTGCAGCCTGGCACATCCACCAGGCACGTGGGCACCACCTCTCCCGTGCACACTGGGAGCCAGGTACCACGTCACGAGTCCGGTTTTCAGAGCCAGTACATGGTCCTCCCGGACATTTCCATACACTCCCTAACACAGATGCTTTTAGCACTCCAGCCAGGTGGGGACACTGAAACCCAAAGTCATTTTAATTCATCCCAAGGCAGAAAAGCATCTTGTGGCACAGCCAGGAGCAGAGTCTGGACTCACCCCACAGCCTCACAGCTTAGAAAAGCTTCCCGAGCTCTTTCTGCTGCGATACCTGTTGGTGCATCACTGCACCAGGCACCCGAACGGGCTGAGTGCTCTCTGCACCCTGGAGGAAAACACCAAAAGCCTGAAGCGTTCAGGAAAGCAATAAGAAAACACTCTCCTAGGAGACTTGAGCCTGAGGTTTTCCCATCAGACTATTTTTACAGCTGGGGCAATGAAGCAGAAACAAGAAACGGCCCCAGCCGTGGAGTTAGCTACCAGCAAGAGAGCAGCAAGCTTTACTATTGCATTTACACACAGCTGCCTTACTACTCTGAGCAATATTTGCACCTTAAGTAACTTCTCCCACTTAAGCAGGGACAGTGCAGCACAGCTGTGCGGCTGGGCTTTGCTTAGTGGCGAGGTGACCAGCCCGAGGGGATGGCCAACACCTGCTCTTGGTTGGGCCAAATGGCCCAGAGCTGCTGAGAAGACAACGTCTGTGCTCTGGCTGGGCTCCAGCTGTGAGAAGGCACGGCAGGATTTGAAAAACACTGGAAAAAAGGCAGCTCCTAAAATCATAGCCCCCCCCTTAAGGGTCTTTCCATGGCACTGCTTCTCAAGCAGCAGTGCTGGGGGGTGGGAAAAGGGGGAACCAGTTATACAAACAACTCCCGATACAATGACAAGAGCATTTGATTAAGGAGCACTTTAAAGAAAGTCCTTAAACATTTGAAGGACCCCTAATACATGTTTGCAGTCATGTCTGGAGCCAATTTCAACAAAATGTTTATTTGCACAACCAGGTGAGAGTCAAATTATGAAGCAAAATCTTGTTTTCTTCCTCTTCCACAACTTTCCCTTAGGTACATGGTCCCTACTGCTCTAATTTCTCCCAGTCCTGTCTGCTTTCCTCCCCACCTGCAAGCTTTCAGGCTAGAAGTGCTCATTTGCTCATCGCAATCACAGCTCTGAGGGACTCTTAGAAACCCTCCAGCTTCTCAGGCCAATCACCAACAAGCAGCACAGCTTGAATTTCAAACATTTTTTTGAAGCTGAATGACTCTGAGAGCTCTTCATCAAAACCACTTGATGAACAAGCTTTGGGGAAACCAAGGAGGAAGCAGCATCCACCAGGAGCTTCAGCTTCTGAGTACGCGTGGTAGCTGCTCACCGTACATCCAGCCTGCCTCCTGAAAGCTAGTGCTGCTTGAGCTTTAGGGCAGGAGCAAACATCTCGGGCAGCCATCAGTGAGATGAGCTGTTCCAAGTCCTGTTGGAGCGGGGCCAGAGGAGCCACGGAGATGGGCCGAGGCTGGAGCAGCTCCCGTGCGAGGACAGGCTGAGAGAGTTGGGGGTGTGCAGCCTGGAGAAGAGAAGGCTCCGGGGAGACCTTCCAGCACCTTCCAGTGCTGAAAGGGGGCTACAGGAGAGATGGGGGGGCTCTGGGTCAGGGGGTGCAGGGACAGGATGAGGGGAACGGGTTAAAGATTAAAGAGGGGAGGTTTGGATGAGAAATTAGGAAGATGTTTTTGATGCTGAGGGGGGTGAGGCAGTGGCCCAGGTTGCCCAGAGAAGCTGTGGATGCCCCATCCCTGGAGGGGTTCAAGGCCAGGCTGGATGAGGCTTTGGGCAACCTGGGCTGGTGGGAGGTGTCCCTGCCCATGGCAGGGGGGGGCACTGGATGGGGTTTAAGGGCCTTTCCAACCTGAACCATTCTGTGATTCTATGAAGTCCGTCTTCTTCAAAGTGATCCCACCCACATCTTGTTCAGGATGATTCATAAAGCAAATCTCCCAACAGGCAGCAAGAAACTCTGGTTGCTGCATCCCTGCTGCACATCCTCACTGACCCTGGGACTTCCTGGGAGGACCCAGGTACCAGCTGTGGGACAGGATGGGACTGAGGACCTTCAGAGCTACAAGGCTGCAGATGTGAGCGGGAGTGTGTATCCTCTGACGGGGACAGCACGAATGCCAGATGACAGGGCACCCAACACAAATAACATGCAGCACAGAAAGTGTGGGTGTAGAGTAAGCTGTGCCTTAGGACAGAGGTGCTTCTTCACCTTACTTAAAAGCAGAAATATCTCAGCTGTAGTCCAAAACTGCCCCTCAAAACAGTCTCTACAAACCGTGAGTTTGAAAGGAGAAAAATTAAAATTAGTTTGGAAAAAACAATCAAAAAAAAAAAGCACTGCTGCAGGTCCCAGCGGAAGTCTGCACAGCTGAGACAGACCTTGAACTTGCACAGCAGTTACACATAGGAATGAATTCAAACACTCAAGCTTCCAAAACTCTGCATCTCTCTGGTATGCAGCTTATCTTCTGCTTTTTCTCTGGTATGGGTTTTATCTGACCAGGACTGAAATATGGGGTCACTTTCACAAATTCCTTGGATTCACCATTATGTCCTAATATTAGAAGCAAACATTAAAAAACAAGACATCATCACAAGCTGAAATTTGAAACAAAGCAGCTGAATTTTCAAAACAAACTTCCGAGTGGAACAATATTTTTTCTGCTCGACCTTTTTCCTGGCACATCTATATTTTTCCAAACATTTCAAATTTGATGAAAACAAGTAATTTCACAAAGAAGATCTCCTCATTCAGGATCTCTTCTTGACTGATCGCGTGAGATGATCTTACAGCGATGAGGAAGTACTGATAGCCCTGAAGGTGATGAAGGGGTGGTGATCAGAAGAGGACAGCTCTTTATACACGCTGGGAGAAACGCCTGCTCCCAGCAGCACATCCCACACAGCACAGAGGGACAGTGCCACAGCCCTCTCCCTGTATCCCTGCCAAAAATCCTTGCCTGGTAAGGTAATCTTATTAGCTGTTTCAGCATACTCAGGAATTTCTCTTTCTTTGCTGTTTTGGATTTTTTTTTTCTTTTTTTTTTTTTTGGTGTGTTGCTAACTGTGCTGGAAACACTGTCACCAGAGATTCCTGGGGCTGCTGAGGGAAAGCTCACCACTCTAGGGTGATGCAAAACAGCTTCATCTCTCTCAAATTTGCTGGCATTTTTTTCCAGTCACAGGTTCTAGCTTGCATGAAAGCCTCACCTCTGCACCTTGCCAAAGGCAGCCCATGCCAGCCAGCCTCCCTCCATCCTGCAGCACATACAGGGTGTGCTGAGAACAGCTCCAGAACAATGGAGCTGCTCAACATCACCATCCTGGGCTCAGCTGGGACAGGGTGAACTCTTCCCAGCAGCTGGTGTGAGGCTGTTTGGGTTTGTACTGAGGAGAAGCTGATCACACACTGATGGGCAGAGCTGCTGCCAGGACAGTCAAGGACTTTCCAGCTTCTCTGCTGTGCCCGTGTCTGCAGGGGCAGGAGGAGCTGGGAGGGAGCACAGCCCCAGTGACCAGCCCAGGATTTGACCTCAGGGTCAGGACTGAGACCCAAACTGGCCGATGGTCTGTTCCATCCCATGCCCGGCATGGCCAGGAGAGAGGTGAGGATCTGTCTGGAAGGGCTCTCTCACTGTCTCTGGCTTCGATACTCTCAGGCTCTTATCTCCATTCCAGGATTGCGGTTTCAGGACTCCCCCTGCTCCAGGATCATTGGCTGGGAACAGGCTGAGCCTTGGTCATGGGGTGGTGAGCAGTGTCACTGTGTGTCACTCATTTGTATATAATGCTGTCATTATCTTCAATTTTATTGTAGTTTAGTTATTAAATTGTTCTTATCTCAACCCACAAGTCTCTTTTCCCTTCACCCTTTTAATTCTCTCTCCCATCACTGAAAGGGTTGTTGTGGGGTTTTGCTGCCAGCCAGGGTCAAAACAGGAAACATCATCCAAGGATGAGCAAACCCTGCACCGCTGTCTGAAGTGACATACAGCGTGGTGGATGAAGAGCCTCAGAGCTTTGGACATGTGCTGCCTGCAGGCATGTTTAGGGGGGGTTACTACACCCTAAAGGGTGAAAAGGAGAGAAGAGCTCAGAAGGAAGTTTTGGGGGAGAGATCCCTGGAAAAAGGACCATTGGGATAGGGATAGAGAAGCCTGATGAGGAGGATCCCCATGGGTCAAGCACAAGGCAGCACTCCACTAGAATGCTGCGAAACACCAGCCCACCCAAGCTGGGAAGACCGACCCCCATCACCATTCTCAGATCTCCCCCCAAGTTCAGAGACATCTCCTGCTTCTGCAACACCCCAGGGACCGAACTAGGGACCTCCAAAGGTCCCTTCCTACCTAAACCACTCTATGATTCAAGGTTAGGAGAATTGGATCGGGACAACAAAACCTCTCTTGGCCATGAGATGCCCAAGTGACAGCAGTCCTTAGGCTGCAGAACAACAGACAATCAAGCAGGGAATTTTAACTGTTTGTAGGTAAGTGTGAATGGCTTTTCCAAAGGGATATAAAAAGCTCCCACCACCACCTAAATATTCTTCTGATGAAAGCAAACGGGCAATGACAGACCTCAGAAGGAAACATCCTCCCTCTTTCAGCACACCCCGTGTGTCATCTGTAACACAAGCCCTGCTGTAGGAATCCCTGCAGCCCCCCTGCCGCGGTTTCTGCATGGTGCGATGCCCACGAAGCAACTCAAAACCTTCACAAAATCTAAACCATGAGTTGCTTACAAAGCCTGTTAACCCCGTGGCAGATTGCACAGACACTACTGTGCAGGGACCTGCTCCGGGTCCTCCATCGCACGGCGGCAGCCAGACCCAGTGGTTCCAAACCCAGCTCTGCACCAGGGTGGTCCCACGGGTGAACAACCCACCCCAGCGAGGCCGCGGGGTGAGAGGGGACCCGATGGCTGAGCTGGGGTCAGCAAAGCCATGAGGCAGCCCGAGCTGTCCCCTGCTTGCTCAGCAGCTCTGCGCTGGGATCTCCTGGCTCACATCACCAACATGCAGAGCTTCTCCTGGCCAGGACAGACACAGGCAGCTGTGCACAGAGGGGACATCCCACAACACACCCCCAAACCTTCTGGAGAGGGTCCTGCTTAGGCAGCACCCAACATAAGCTTCTCCCATACAAAGCATCTACCACCACTCTGAAAGACCTAACTCGGGTCCTGAGCTCTTTCCTTTGCCAAAGCAGCTCCCAGCACTACCCCAGCTAACAGAACAGCCTCCTGCTTTATTCCTTGCTCTGCCAACACCCTGTCTTCCTCAAACCCCCAGCTCTGGACATGCCTGCTTTGCAGACCCCTCCCCAGCACACAGAAAGAACAAGCCATCACCATGCACTGTGGCACATCACGCAGGGCTGTGCAACCCCACGCACGGACGAGAGCTTGGATCCTGGAAATACGACCTGGGAGTGGGAAGGGAGAGGCACCCCCCCTGTCATCTCTGCAATGACAGTCTTGCCGTGTCCTCACACGGAGGTGGAAGGATTAATGGGAACATCTCACCACGTGCTGGGCTCTGTTTCTGCCCCCAGCAGACATGGAAGATGTGCCCCACGGACCTGATGTGATTCCCTCCTGCTCACCGCCACCTCCTGAGGACACTGACCATCCATCACTGTTTTGTCTTCAGGAGAGAAAAAGGATGCTAAGCATGGGTCTGCATGGTCAAGGGGAAGAGTCGCAGTGAGATGGGGAGGTGTAACATTGTGGTAACCAGCTTACTGGAGAGGCTGCACCTACAGCTAGCTACGGTAACAGTTACTGCCAGCCAAAACCCGCTATGGGAACAGATCTGTGCTGTGCACGGACCACAGTCACACCCATTTTCCTCCGTTGTCCTGTCCCAAGAGAAACAACATGCCAATATGTCCTTCCGAGGACTGTGCCCATCTCCAAACTGCAGCAGTACGTGCCTTCCCCTCCTCCAGACTGCACTGGGACTTGGGGCATCCTCCCAGCAGCGCTCAGCCCACGCTGACCCACCACCCCCAGCTCACCGGCCTCGTGGGCAGCTCTGTGCCGAGCTACCAGGGGGGAGATACAAGGGCGATACAAGGGCTCTGTGCTTTACAAGAGCCACACTGGCCAGAGCTCCGAGGTGGAGGATCAGCCAATGCCCTCACCCAGCAAACAGGGACGGGGCACGGCAGAGAAACTGCTCCTCTGCACAGCATGGGGACGTGCAGGGCCAGGACCTTCTGAACACACTCATTCTTTGCCTGAAGACATCAGGGTCTCTCTGGCTAGGCCTTGGTGGGCTCTTTTTGCAGATGTAGCTTCCCCCCCATAAATCCTGCAGCGCAACGTATGCGCTCTGACATGGAAACCCAGCATTTGGATGATGAGGAAGACAATGCATCAGGCTGGGCTTCCCCATCCCAAGCTGCCGGTGCCAATGGCAGTTTCCTGCACCCAACGATCCCCATGATGCTTGGAAGTGGTCTGAAAGACTCCTCTACTGCAAACAGAGCAGACAAACTAACCACTGAGGAAAAAGAACAGGGGCAGTGATTTACATCAGAAGATGAATTCTTTTCTTCCCAGCTTGGCTTTTGCTTGCTCTGGAGGTACAGGAGCCAGAAGCTCCAGCCCTTTGGGCCACAGCACAGGGAAGTCACAAGCAAGAAAGCCCAGCTCCTCCAGCATCGCATCTCCCCCCATGCCACAGCAGCTTCCCCGTGACAGAACCTCAGCGGGGCTGCAGCTGCCTGGGGAGATGCTCAAAGGACTTCCCCTTGGCCACACGGACGCCAGGGCAGAGGCAGGGGACACAGAGGGAGGTGCTGGCCCCACACTAACACACCGTCTGTCCCAAGGGCTCATTAGCAGAGGCAGAGCGCCCTGCAAACTGTACTGGCTTGTGTCTGGCTCGGAGTGTGGCTGCACCTAGAAAAACCCCACCTGATCCCACCTAGACAGTGCTGGAGATGCCTGTGAGAGGATTCACACCTCTCTGCTGCCCTGCCTGTGGGCTGAGAGCAGGCAGGGGCTGTTCCTGAGCATCCTCTTGAAAAGCAGCACCCCCAAACCATCCACCACCCAGACCTGACCCCCAGCACACGCTGCTCCTGGCAATGTTACCAGAGTCCTCAGCCACCTGGTTTAAACCAGCATTTCCCTGATTTCACAAAGCATCATCCCTGGTTTGATTTAGCCCAATTTGTCCCAAATTGATTTCCCACTCCCATTGCCTTGAGGGAAAGGGAAAACGGATTGGAAGAGTATGTCTGGTTCATGCAGCTAAGCAGATCCATGCCATTTAGAAAATGTAAAGGTCTTGCGGCAGGAATGTCCATTTGGGATTCCCACGTGTGTGCATGGGGCAGGAGTCTCTTCTCCAGTGCCGCTGGGCTCCCAAGAGCAAGGCAGGAGCACAGCCCTGTTTAACCACAAGCCAGCACGCCAGCTCCCAGCCAGGACAGGACATGGCTCTCCAGCAAAGGGCAGGTTCTTGCTCTGTTTGCCTTTCTGCCTGTTTTCCCAGAATCCAATTTAAAACCAACTTTATTGGTACTAAAGCTAGATCACATGAGACATACTGCATAATACACTAGAGGAGAGAGCGAGCCACCTACCTGTACATGATAAATATCCATATATATGGCTCAACACCGATCTTTATTGCTGGCATTACACATGGCTTATCCTTCTGCATTCCCGCCTGCTGTTAGGCTTGGCTTTCCAAAAACACCGCGGGAAGGCAGGTGATCAAATACTCTTGGAATTCATTAAGATGCAAGTGAGACGCAAGTCAGTAAGATACCTGGGCATCAGTGAAAGTCCTGCCAATAAACACGGTATATTAAATACAATCTTCCCTTTATATCATCCCTCTCATTTCAAGGGAGCCCAAAACATTTTGCCAGCGTGCCATACGCTGCCCTATCTCCAGGCGTGTCTGGACTGAGAGAGTGGCTGTGATTCAACATCCCCCACAACAGCTCAGTGCTGACCTTCCCAGAGTCCCACAAGAGGTGCCACCACAACAGCATCCCTGTCACCCACCCACAGTCCTACTGCTTCAGCAGCCCCTCCTCTTGGAAGAGGAAAAAGCAGCACCAACTTTCGATGAGGAAAAAGTTTCCATGAGACATTGTGCTCAGCCATGCTTCTCACCCCATCTGCTCACTGGGCACAAAGTCTTTTCTACATACAGCCACCATACATACAGCAGCTTCCAGGGATGGATGGGCAGGAGGAACAACTGTTATGGACATACTGCTATTACCTACTCTAACAAGACCCAAACAAAATAACACCAGAAACCTATGGTGTTTCTAGCGCATGTGAGTATAAGTCTCAGTTAGTTTAAAGATGAAGCACTGGGACACTGGAAATACTTAAAATCACTAGAGCTGCTTCCCCTGCTTCCCTCTTTCCTGGTTTCACTGGCCACGTTCAAGTCATAGGATATAAAACGTGGCAGTTTTCTTCCCTCTTTCCTGGTTTCACTGGCCACATTCAAGTCATAGGATATAAAATGTGGCAGTTCTTGGGCATCAGTATCCACCCTCACGTGCAGACCTGCCAGATTTTTATCTCTCTCTCCCACACCACAAAACAACTCAATCTTTCTGAAATATGGTGCAAGCTCAAAATCGGACAAAAATCAAAGAGAAGCTGTGGATGCCCCATCCCTGGAGGGGTTCAAGGCCAGGCTGGATGAGGCTTTGAGCAACCTGGGCTAGTGGGAGGTGTCCCTGCCCATGGCAGGGGGTGGTACTGGATGGGCTTTAAGGTCCCTTCCAACACAAACCAGTCTGTGATTCTATGATTCTTCTATGCTGGGCTGCTACATAGCCCAAGAATTGTCAGACAGCAACGACGATGAACTGGCGGCACTGCTGGGCATGGACAAGCACCCCAAGGGCTGTGATGAAGTCCAGGGCTCACAGAAGCAGGAAAGATCAGACAAAGGCTCGATGTGTTTTCTCTGGCTGCTGCACCACATCTCCTCTGCGACCCAGAGAGCTCCACAGCAACCCTACCAGCTTCCTGACACCTGGAAATTCTCCTTATTTCCTCCCATTCAAAGGGAAGATGTTTTCCTTACCTCTCCAACAGGGAAGATGTTGCTAAATTCACCCCAGACCCTAAAGATCATCCGATACTAGGCTTTCCTTCCACCCAAACTGTGGCTGTAACATCTCTTTAATATCTGCAGCAGAATACTTCCCGGGGATTTTTGTGCCAGTCTAGTCCAAACCTTCCTGCGATCTTCTGCCTGTCTCATCAGTGATGCAGGAACGCTGTGGAGATGCAGACGTATCTGTGTCATTGTCACCCCAGTCTATTAGCTCAGCAGTCTCCAATGTGTATTTTTCCACCATGCCAGAAACCAAGTTGTGCAGATGAGCAATTCCCTTACACCGGGAACGTGCAAGTCCCCTGGCAGCCCAGGAAAAAGTTTCCATTGGGCTCAGAATGATCATCAGCAGATAACAGGGCCATGGCTTGCTGAACCCCAGGTGGTTTCATACCTGTGCTTTAAGTCAGAGATCCCTGGGACCAGCAAAGCCGCCTCCCTGGCTGCAAACACAAGTGTCCACTGTAAAGCAGGAAGAGAACACCCAAGGAACAGAGACTTCTGGGGGACAGAAAAGCCTGGCAGGGAGAGCCTGGCAGGGAGAGTTGATGGAGCAGAGCACGCAGAGAGCAGCGGGAAGCAGAATGAACCCAGTGCTTGCTGCAGCCGCCCCAGCTCCTTGCCCTGCACAGGCAGCATCCCACGGGGCTGCTGCTTCTGTCAACACCCCTCTAAAACAACCGCTTTCTAAGGTCATAGTGAGTTGGGATGAGAGGCTTTGTCCGAGCGATCCAGGCTGGTCCAAGAGGACGGATCTGCAGGCAGAAGGGAAGCAATCAAGACTCTCCCCTTCACAGAGCACAGGCAGCAGCTGACATCCCAGCTCCCGAATCCACCTCCTCCTCTCCCAACTCAGTGCTTGTGGCAAGCAGGGACCTGAGCATCCCTGCAAGGTCCTTGAGCTGCTGCCCTTAATCCACCCCAAACTCTGTAAGTTCAGTTGCCTCGCACCCAGCCAGAGACAGGATTCAGCCCCTAAACCTACAATCTTTCAATTCTCCTGGTCTTTTTATAAAGAGTTTTTAAAAGCAGCTCAGCACTTCAGATCAGCTAAATGTAACCACACTGTGCCTTATCACGGGGCCAAAGCAAGGCAGGCACGGCAGGAAAGCCAGGAACATCCCCCCTCTTCCCCCGAGATGCTGAGTGTGGGGCAGGATCTCCCATTAAACACGCTGCCCTCTAATTTACCAAATGGCAATGGAATCAAATTCACACCTTCCCTCCAGCAGCGTGGTATCTCTGTTTGACCCAGCAGAGACACACACCCCCCAAATGCACACAGGGCAGGGAACACAGCTTGGGAACCCACCCACGGGGGTACTCCTGTATAGCAGGGCACGGACATGCAGCCGTGGGGGCAAAGGGTTCGGAGGCACTGGAAGGAATCTGTGTGCACATGCTGGGACCCAGCTGCAGCATTCAAGGCACACTGTGGTGGCTCACAGCAAGGGGCTGCACCCAAGCACCTGAGCTTCCAAGAGCAGCCTGGGGACTCCCCTGTAGGAGCATCAGTCCTTGCAAACTTGAGCCCCCCCGCAGAGCCAGAACCGTTCCTCTGCACAATGACCATTTCCTTTCACAGCAACTTTCTAGATTGAAAAATCTGGAATAGCTGAAGACAGTATGTGGGGCAACACTGTTCTTATCCCACTGCCAAACTGGGGAGGGTCCAGTCTGAGTTAACACCTGATGAGAACACCAAGACCCAAGCCTCCGAGCAAACAGCCTCCCCAAATTTCCCATAAAAGACAGCCACCAACATTTTCCTTTTCACGAAACAGCACGGTTGATGTAGCTACTTTACAGCCCCAAGCAGCTATGTGTCTAAGGCCATCACTCATTTTGGTCCCACAGTCCTCACCAGGCTGCTTTTCCACAATGGGATACTGGGCTGTGCCGTACACCGGAGAACAGCAGAGCAGAGCCCTCCCCGCAGCTTGCTCCGAGCACAGGGGATTAATTGGGGTATTGAATTAGTGATGTTAGAGCCAATTAGCTCCATTTGACCCAGATGCTTTAAGCAACGTTTTTCTAATATATTGGAGCTCGTTATCATACAAGTTCATCTTAGCAGCAGGTAAAAAGCAATCTGTCTCAGAGCAGCTTTTCCAGGTGTGCCTCCACGACCCTTCGGGATGCATTTGCATCCTTTATGTGGGTGATAACACACACAGCTGCAGCCAGCTGTGGAGGAAAGACCAGCCTTGTGTTTCCAGCCCAGGACTCCAGAGAGTCTATCCACTGCTTGTTGATTAAAAAGAAAAAAAATATATAAATGTACGGACACTCATCACCTCTTTCTGTCCCACCTACTCCAAGTATAACTTACTCAGGACGCAACCTGAGTTCAGTTATCAAACTTTGCATGCCGAGCCCCTGACCCGAGCAGGGACAGCCACAGAGCCACCACTGCCCAGACACCGCAGCACGTTAAACCCAGCACCACACCTGGATTTGACCCAAATTCCTTCTCTGGACACGTTTCACCTGCAGAAAGAAGTGGTCTCACTCTGTGTGTTTTCACTGGAAGAGTGGCAGGAAGGAGAAACTGTGAAAGCTACTACAAAAAGTGCGTAAAAACGCCAGTAAAGCTGAAATAGTTTTTCATTATTGAGGAGCAACTGCTCAGAAAAGGTGAGAGCATCTACAGCAAGAGCAGCTCTCACCCCACCCATTCAGATCCCGACAGCTCTGATGAGAGTCACCCGGAGCAGTCAGAATGGTAGCCCTGGAAGGCACAGATGCTGGGTGTATTATGTTAACATCTTCTCTTTAAAAGGAAGAAGCTCTGAAAAGATTAAGCATATCCCAGAAGTTTAAAAAAAAAAAAAAAATGAGGAGGAAACTGCAGGAACAGTAAAGCTCTTTCCTGGGAGAGAGCAGCCGACGCAGAGTGCTGATGCCAGTTCCATCAAACCAGGAGTCACGCCTGCAGCTGGACAACCCAGAGCAGAGAGCACGAGCCACACCACCCAGGCGTGCAGCAACCCCGACAACTGGGGTTTCACAAAAAATGAAAGAATCCTCAAAACTCTTTCCATTGTCCTGAAACAAAATGTGCAATTATGGGGTTTTTTTCCGATGAGAAACACAAAAGCAAAAAAGGTTTCATTTTTTTGAACCCGTATTTCAAAACATCTAAATAACCCCCATTCTTATGGGTTATTTTATTGATATTCCCACCAACGTGTTCCAAAAAGTACTGCAAAACCCAGCACTGAAGTGGAAAACACCAAATTCTCCACATTTGTTTTTATTCTGTGACTATTTCAGGCTGTTGGATGCTCCTGTCAAACAGCAGATACTGAAAATATTAGAGCCTCTTACAGACAAATTCCCATTTCCAGAAGCCCTCAGCAGACAGCTGGGTGCTGTCATCAGGGCACCGCACAGCAGCCCATGGGGTAAAGGGGAGAGAGACTCCTTCAAAAGGATCCCGAAGGGATGAGAAAAAAAGACCCACCTTGGTGTTAGAGGACATCCAGCCTCCAAACCCTCCGCTGCAGCTCCAGCCACTTTGGTTTCTTAATGACTGGGATCCGCTGGCACTTCTCTGCCTCAGGAAAAACCAGCCCCAAGCCCCATGGCTGGATCATAGCAAGGGGGTGTCACGCGATGGGGACCCTTGGGGTGTCACATCACCTCTCCACATTCATCACAGGGCTTGGGTGCTTGAGATCCCTTCTTGGGGCTTCCTGCATCACACCAAGACTGGAAGCATCAGGTGCTTCCCAGACCCACCAGTAGAGCAGGGCACCCCCAGCTCCCACACCCCCAGCACCCATCACGCGGGACCCAACTGGGATGTCACCTCTCCGTGCTCCCACAGCGGTCACAGGAGAACGCTGGAAGGTACAACTCCTGCAGGGCTCAGGTGGCTCTTTCCCCTCGCTAAATACAGGGGTAAGAGAGATCAAGATAAATGCACTCACTAAGAGCTGGCTCCTGTGAAGAAGCCTTACGTAACCCAACCATGAACCCTGTCTGCCCACCTTTGACTGAAATAATGAATATTTTTTTTTATCTTTCCCTGGATTTTTTATCTTTTCCTCTGGATCAGGGGGTGGAGGGATGGGTCAAGGGGGAACAGTTTTAAGATGAATGAGGGGAGAATTAGATATTGGGAAGAAATGTTTTCCTGTGCAGGGAGTGAGACAGTGGCCCAGGTTGCCCAGAGAAGCTGTGGATGCCCCATCCCTGGAGGGGTTCAAGGCCAGGCTGGATGAGGCTTTGGGCAACCTGGGCTAGTGGGAGGTGTCCCTGCCCATGGCAGGGGGTGGCACTGGATGGGCTTTAAGGTCCCTTCCAACCCAAATCAGTCTGTGACTCTATGATTTCCTCATTAAGCACTAAGAGGTCCAACACTCCAACCAGGCGGTCAAACAAAGACTGTTCTCCAGAGCAAGCCCTCGCTGGCTGGGTGCCAGCCCTCATGCGTGCCTACGGACAGCGCTAAGGATTTATTCACTTCATCTTCTGTCATTTTCTACCCTGGAGGAAGCACGCCTCTAAATTGAATTATCACAAAGAAATCAATTCCAGATCAAACCTCTGTGAAATTATAATTGCTTTAATGATCTGCAGGCTGGAATAGACAGGGCCCAGGGAAAGCGTCATATACTTTCCCTCTTCAATTCATAAGGCTCCTATAGGAATCAGCCTTTGTTCACAGGAAGCATTAGCGTTTTCTAATTATGTATTAATTTAATCTACTATTAATTTTCAATTATTGTTATTACACAGGCACTTCCTTTTTCCCCAATGTGACTGCTGTGTAAGACTCTGAATTCCAAACAGTTCTGTGGTGAGCTGACAGGCAGCAGCTTAGCCTTTAGAAAAGGAAAAAAAAAACCCTCTAGCAACCCATTCTGATTAAGACATTCCACCTGAACAAAGATATATTAAAAAGAGACACACACACACCCCTTTCTGACTCATCTGAAAATGCTATCAGCAGCCTGTTTAGCCCAAAGGCTCAAATCACTTAGGTACAGCATGTCTGCAGAGACTTTCATTAGAATAGACGTTTTGACAACTGCAAAAAAACTCCACAACAACCCAACTCGCGACATGATGGGCAGTCTAAAAATAATTATCAACCACAGGACAAAGACAGCATGGAAATGAAGTTTCACTAACCCCTCTCCTCCCTAAAGATGCAGGTGAATATTACATTTAAAAAAAGAATAAAAATCAAGTGTTCTTTCTTAATTGTAGTTGGAAAAATAGCTCAGGATTTTCAGTATTACACATTAGCAAGAGCAGAAGCGACACGGCTGTGACCAGAGCTGGCCTGGATGGACGGCAGAAGCATCTGCTAATGTGGAGGGATTTAATTCTTGAATTTCACATTCCAGAGATTCAGCTCATCAGAAAGCTGCTGGCGCTAAGGGTGGACCTTCTTTAATGTGGAAAGCATCCAAGATGCCAAAGGGAAGAGGAAGCACCTGGAGAACACAGCACATTTCAAACCCCATCCGTTTGGTTCATCCTGCCTTTTTCACGGGTGCTGGGGCAGGGGTAGGCTTACAAGAGGGAATGGAGAATGCTGCTTGGGGACTTTGGGCCAATCTGCACTGCCTTGGCAGACTACCCTCAAATTTTCCACATACAGCTAGAATCACATCCAAGAATGAGTAAACTAGTGTGAGACTTTCCAAAGGCTTCAATAGCGTTGGATCAGAGAGACTCGCATGTTTCCAGTGTATTCAAAACAAGGAATTAAGTAATACTGCGAAATAAAGATCCACCGCCTGTGCTGGTACAACACCATGGGGGATGAGTCCATCTGAGCAGAGACCAAGCAGTGTTATAGCAACAAACCAACAACCTCTGGCAACAGCACAGGCATGCAAATCCTGCTCGGGTGTGCTGCAGGAATCCCGGGGACGAGCCGACCTGCAGCCCTGCCACCTTGATGGATGCCCCATCCCTGGAGGGGTTCAAGGCCAGGCTGGATGAGGCTTTGGGCAACCTGGGCTGGTGGGAGGTGTCCCTGCCCATGGCAGGGGGGTTGGAACTCGATCTTTAAAGGTCCTTTCCAACCCAAACCAGTCTATGATGTTATGATTCTCCAGCTCTCCACAAGATCTGTCCCAACATCATCCTCATTTTTGTGTACATGATGTTATGATTCTCCAGCTCTCCACAAGTCCTGCCCCAACATCATCCTCATTTTTGTGTACGCTGCTCCCACGCCACCAAGTGAAGCCCCATGCAAAGACACTGGAAAAAGCTTGACATCAGGCCTACGACATTTTAGTCCCTCTCTTGAAGTCATTTATTATACCCACACCAGCAACATCATGAATCAGACCACCACGCTGGAGTGGCCAGAGCCACCTCGCTGCCCCAGCGGCTCAGCTGGGAAATCCCACCAGCAGAGCCCAACTCCACCTGCACACCGTATCGGAGCACCGGCACAAGTCAGCCAATCTCTCACGGACAGCACGCAGCTGAATCTAATGGGAAGCAGGGAGACAAGGAGCACCCATGAAGCATGAAAAGAGATTTCATCCCAAAGCACAGCCACACCTGGGTCCTACAGAAAGGCTGAGGGTGCATCCTCCCCTGGTAGTCTAGCAAAGCTCCCCAAATGACGGTTATGAAAATTTCCAACACCTCCACAACCATCTTCCCATGCTGCCTTTCCAAGACCATTGCTGTGACCTGCCTT
>NW_010143694.1:0-59836 GCF_000699245.1 Pterocles gutturalis | reverse complement strand
TTATCATTATTATTATTATTATTATTACAAAGAGTAGTTGGTTTCTGGGGAGTACTAACAAACCATATCTATTCTTTCAATTTCTCCTTCATGCTCTGCTTCTGCAAGATGAACGTGAATGAAATCAGAGCTCCAACCCCAACAGTCACACCCCAGCATCGCGGGGCTGTGAGATGTTGAGTCACCCCAGGTACGTGCAGCTGTGGCAGGGGAGATACCAACACTTGGGTGCCTTTCCAACGATGCAGTGAGCAAGAGCTGAGCAGCCTCTCTGCTGCTCTTGCCCGTGCCGCTCTTGCTCAGCTGACTCAAGATGGATGTTCAAAATCCCGTCTGAGAGGAGGATGTGCTGCAATATGCTGCTGTATTCTGTGCTAGAGCTTATGCCATACTGCAGAGCAGCAGCGTATGTTGTATGTGCAAACCCAAAGTGCATGAACAATAAATATAGAAACAGAGTCCTTATGCCTTATGTTCAAGTACATTTCCAGGGTGGCACACGCTGTGAGGTAGTGGAAGTTGCACGGATGGGATATTCAGGGCTGTAGCAAGGGAGGAGCAGAGAAGCAGACACCCATCACCTGGGAGGGACAGTAACTCTTAGTGGGATCCCAAATTGCCTCACCAGCAGTGTCTAACCTCAGCAAGCTGCGCTTCTGGTGATGCACTCAAGAGTGTGGAGAGAAGGTCTGCCTTTGCCTCTGCTGATTGCAGGGGTGGGGGGCAGGAGCGGGGGGAGACATTTATCCTCGGGCAGCAAAGTGCCTTATTATGGTCTTAAATGTATTCTGCTCTATCACACACCTTGCTGCTCAGCAACCCTTCACTGCAGGGAGCTGCTGAGCTTTAGGACTCAAATCCTCACCCACAGCAAGCGCACCTGCTATTGATGCTTATTACCGTGAGTCTGTGGTGCCAGAAAGTATTACTGAAGTTAGGAGGAAAGCAAATTTCTAAATCTTTTGCAGTTCCCTGCCCTGCTGGTTCTCCTCAGTACACTGGGGCTTCTCAGGCTGGCTTCACATTGGGGTTTATCTCCTCAAGCCATCATGAAAACTCCAAAGGCAGCAACTTTAGCTGCAAGGGGCTCAGCCTGGGCTGATTAGATCTCCCGTCACCCCAGAGGAAAAAGCAACTTCTGCAAACTGCAGGTAAAAGCAAAATGGGCTCCATGACCTGCTGAGGACAAGCTGAAGGTGGCGAAGGGATCTGCAGCATCCAGGCGCAGAACGCAGAGCTTGGTTTGGGAGCTTAGAAACTGAGCAAGGCATTGGCATTAGTACAGGCAGTTCCCGGTAGACAGAGGGTTATATCCGATCCTCCAGTTGCTAGGCTGAAGTCTGGGGAATACAGGTGGTGAACCAGCAAGGAGGCTGAGAATATTCAGTTATTATTCAAGGACCCCTGCAGCTCAGCAGGCTGCAGTGCCGCTGGCAGCGGGCTGCCTGCAGAAGGGAGGATGAGAGGGAGCAGGGACACAGCGGGGAGCCCAGGACGGACTGTGCCATGTAGAGCCAGGGATCTTTGTTTCTGCATGAATCTTAACCTCCTGGTGCCATGCATGGTCTAAACACCGAAACACAACTGGGAAAGCACCAAATACATAGAATAAGGAGCTGTCCCCCAAAAGCCCTAGATCTGTCCAGCACAGCCCTTGCTCTCCCATCCCAGAGCTCCAGCCAAGGCAGACAGACTCCTACGCAGGCTCTTTGCCTGGGGGAAGGAGCAGAGAAGGACAAGGGAAAGTGTTCCTCTAAACCTTGCACTTGTGCGGCCAAGAATTTAATTACATGCCATCTTTTAAGTTTGTCCCATACCTGGCTCCCTCAGGGGCTTACTGATTTCTTTCCTCATTGCAAGTAATCCAAATCACCTTGTTTGGATGGTTTAACTCCTTGGCTGGCCCAGATGCCTTATTGCTTCTGCCAAGATACTGTTTCATTCTAAAATTCATGTTTCGTCACAGAAGACTCCTCTGATACAGATGATTTTGCTCAATGAACAAGAGCAATTGGGAAATAAAGAGGACCTACTGACAGAAAAGAGAAGTGTCAGGTGGCTTGCAAAGCTGGAGGATTGCCTCTCACTGGATGTCTGTTTTCTCAAAGGACCTTTACTGTGATGATGAAGTTCTTTGGGTAAAACAGAAAGTCTTCTCCAGGGTGTCTCCCTTCCATTCCTGGGGTTTTGGAGACATCCTTCCACAGCTGCTTGTAAATAGCATCTTGTGAGCATTTGCCAGCAGTGCCAATCTGCTGATCATGGGATGAGGGGGAAGATGTGAAATGTCAGGGATATGGGTAAAGATGCACAGTTAATCTTTGACATTTGGGGCTATCCCCAAAGGAAGGAGGCTGAATTCCAGCTGCTTTGCTGCTGTTTGTTTGAATGCAGGTAGCCCAGTGTGGCTCAGAGACACTCGTTCCTTGTAGGGGCTTTGCTTTGGTTTTGATCATTGTGCAGTTTATGTCCAAAATTTGTCCTTGTTTTGGGTTAAAAAGTAGAGACATCAGATCTGACTAAGGAAAGGAGCCACTTGGAGAGTTTTTCTTTGGGATCCATTAGTGAGCTCTTTCCAAGCAATGTTTTGGTTTGACATTTAGCTCTCAGCCTACATGGAGTCTAGTGTACCTGTTAGTGTACCATGTGAAACTGGCTTTCTCTTACATTCCCAGTTTGGTCCTGGCTGTCTCTACATTCTTCCTCTACTCAATCAATGCACAGTCTTCATTACCATTCTGACTTGGGCTTCAGGTTTTGCTGGAACATGGGAAAGAAAAGGGAGACAACAAAAATTATATCCGTGGGCCAGGGAACATATGTGCCCTTTGTGTTTGTCACAGCCGCTTAGAGAAGAGAGTGCTGTTTGCTTCGTAACCATTACAATATCCTTCACAGGTGGTTAATGCATTCCACCAGCACATGAAAGAATAATTGGATAGCCACTTTTTTAAGCTGTATGTAACCAACCATATCAAGTTTATCACTAAATGTCACAGTTTATCATAATCTAATCACCAGACAGCAAGAAAAATGAGCATGCTTGTCTCCATCAATAAAGGAGTGATTATTCAGACCATAACTAGGTTTATTTTCTTTATTTCCATAAATGTTTGGAGTCTTATGAAGATGCTCTGGAGAAAAGATTATTTATGTTGGCATCCAGACAGTATAGTGATGGGAGGTTTAGAAAAGCTAAAGAAAGATGTTAATTTAGAAATGATCCTAAAAGTCTTAATCATTTTCATTCTGCAGAAGTCATTTGGGACATCAGATTATTTGTCAGATTAAAAATGCACTGCCTGTTCCATCTTATAACATGCAAGCCCGATGTGCAATAGTATCACAGGAAAGCCAGTAACAAGGAAAGAGCCAAAATTTCTACTTTAGTTTTTATTTTTGAGATAACATGCCTCTTCTCCTGCCAATTGGCCCTTCTACCCTGCCCCGTTTCTGGAAGTTATGTAGTATCAAATGCTGCCGTTACCAAAGAAAACCTCTCCACTGACAACAGGAAAGCCAGTTTTGATCAGCATCAGAAAAAAAACAAACAACCAAACATAAAATATGGCCCCAAGTCTCCAGTATGTTCTAACATGAAGAAAGTTATAGCTTGTCCCCAGGGGGATGACAAACTGCATCTATGATGGCTGAGCAAATCTAACGCCACACGACACCTGCGCGCCCACGCCTGCCAGGAGACAGGTGTGTGCTGTAGTATTTCATACAAACAGATGTCTTCAGCCAATGCACTGAGTTGCCTGGGTCTCTTACAAGAAAATAGAGATGTCAGGAAAGGAAAACAATTTTCTCCATGATCCATTTGCCCTTGCAGCTATTCTTCACGCCTCCAGATTTAAGAGAGAACATCTGACGGGCATTCAGGCAGCAGCGGCTCTGGGGTTGCGAGGAGGAAGCATATGAGGAAGAGCTGGAAAATAGTTTTGTGACAAAAATAGCAATACATCAGCCTGAGTGAATGATAAGAGATAAAGAGTCTTTTTCCTCGCTCAAGTGGAAATACAAGTGACAGCAGTCTAGGGAAGCTTTGCCAAATCTGGCCACAGGAGTCTGATGGGTGCTTGTGGGGCTCTCCTGGCTAATGACTTCTTGCTTTACCTGCAGAGAGCTACCAGTCTGAGAGCATTTCCCCCCAGTTTCCTTGGAAATACGGAGGAGATCTGACAAGACAGGAACTCCTCTGGGAGTTCCTCACCCATCTCAAGTGTGTATTCAGGGTGACAGACTGAAATCCCTGAGTAGCTACCCAGGAGATCTGGCTTCAATTCTTCCTTCTCTCTCCACAACTCTTCTCTCTCCTGGCCTGACCTTTGAAGCTGCTGCATCTCTCTAGATGCAATTCCCAGCCTTATTGATGGGGAATAGCCAAAATGCCTTTTCTCTGTTCCTGCTCTGTTTTATCATATTACACATCCATGAAGTACCTAGCAACAAAAAATCTGGATCTTTTCAGTGCTGCTGTAACATAACAAGAAGACAGCTCCACATATTTCCTCCATAGGTTTTCTGTAACTTTCTGTGACTCTGATTTTCCTGGAGGCACTGAGCAAAACCTTGTGCTGGAAAATAAGGAGAGCCATCAGTCCCTAAAAAAGGGTTAAATGAGAACTAAGCCAAATTGAAACCTGGGTCTTGAGCAGGATTGCCACTTCATGACTTGGGTCTATAGCTGCTGGAGATCTCCTTTGAAAATGTCCTTTAACCCCTTTAAAACATTCATTTTAAGGCTTCTGTTGGCTGACATTTCTGTAAAATGTCACTGCAAAATATCTTCTTAACAGCTGCTGGCAGTTCATGGCATCTTGGTGACCTAAATGCTGCTCTTGTGCAACAGTGTCCTGCAAACAACACATGCTCTGGGTGATTTTGTATTTCCTATACCCCCACTGTTGGGAAGAGGGGTGGGGGGAATAGCAACAGCAGGAGGCACCAAATCAAGGGATGGAAGGTGGGGGACGGAAGGCAGGGGACAAGGTGGAGAAGATGGGTGGGGGGCAGGATGCACCATTTCTGCTAAGGGAGAGTTAATTCCAAACTTAATGTGAAATGGGTGGCAAATGGATCCAAGCAGTCCTCTCGTGTCTGCTGTCAGAGACCTTGTCAGGGTCAGATGAGTGTCCTTGCTGCCTATCGCTGCTGTGCTGCTGCCAGTGCCCATGCTGCAGAGGACATCACCCCCCGGCTGCTAAGGGCACCTCAACATCCCTCCGATGCCTAGGGCAGACCACTGCTTTCCATTCTGCAGGGGTTCTTCTGCAGGCTGAAATCTTGGCCAAATACTTTTCCATTTATTCAACTGAAATTATGCTGATTAGACCAACGAGAGCACCAGCTTTTCCAGCCCTTTCCATACCCGTAACAAGAAGCAGAGCCTGCATTGCAGGGCATCTCACCTGGACAGGCAGGACAAAGACCAAGAGGATTTTTTTTCCTCCTCTTAATTCCTTCATGCAAAATGAGCTGAATATACATTTCATCTTCTCACTGAACAATACGTTTTAAAAAGGCAGACGGTGCTTTCTTCTTACTTTTTTCAATTACTGTTTACAACTATTTTCTACTGCATTTATGAACTACTTCAAAAGCTTTCTTGGAAGTCATACACCCCAGAGTCGTTTGGATGTAATACAAACCAAGCAATCAAAAAAAAAGTGTGAAAAAAATTTTAAAAAAAAATCACTTGCAGGTTAATAAGATTTCAGACGGTAGAAAAAAAGCAATAGCTCAGAGCTGCTGTATGAGAAACTCTGAACCTATTTATTTCTGTTCTCTCACTTCTTATTTTAATGCATCGCAGTTGAATTAGCCTTGGCAGAATTTACAGCCCTTTTGGTCTATTGGGTATGCTGAGTCTTTAATGTCCCGAGCGGTCCTACGATCTGTTAATTACCTTATTGCATGCAAAGCTCTATAGGGCTATTTCTCTACAAGAATTCTTTGTCAGGATCAAATTAGTTCTGGGGACCCCTTTCTGTGTGATGTTGAGCATTCCCAGCTCCGCACAGGGAGTGTAAGATCCTCCACTCATCGCAGGGATGCATTCAGCCCTTTGCAAGATGAGACAGTGTGTGAAGTAAATGATCAAAGTGGCCCATTAGATAAATCCATGCTCTCATCATTAACCATCCTGAAAGTTGCAGGAGAATGGTTTACATTTTTCATTTTGTATTCCAAGCACTGTGCTTAATTTGTCCATTCCCTCTCTTTGCAAGGGCAGTTCTGATGCTGGGCTCTGGAGGGCTGAACAGCAGGTAACAGCTGAACTGGTGCTAAAACATCATCCTGTTCCTTCCTGACCCAGAGGAATTGTCATAAGCAGGGGGAGGTTTTAAATGAATGGTATTTCTGTAAGGAACAGCCCCACTCAAAAGGAATAGGTGAAAAGGCATTACAGCAAACAGTTCAGAGAGATCCGAGTTTTCCCCATTTGTACAATACCTTTCATCTTAGGAATCTGATTCAGCACCAGATTAAATACATGTTCAGTTAAGGCATAAGGGTAAGAATGCACTGTAGGTTCTGGCTAACTGCTCGGGCTGGGCAGCTCATTTTGGCTGTGTTTTCATATTTTCTTCTTTGTTGAGTTTCCGGTACAAGTTCTGGAAGCAGCAGGATAGGGACATTACAGAGACACGGACAGAACAGGGCCAGTTTGCTGCACTGCTAAGTGAGCACCACTTTCAATAGTAGGGCAGTAACTAATGTGCCTTAATAAGCAGAACTTGCTCATACTGTCCCCAGCAAGCAGCAGTCATTACCAATCACGATTATTAGGCTAACTCAGTTTCCAAAGAGACATCCAACTAAAGAGACCAGCTTCTTAAAGCCATGCAGATCTGTTATCGCTACCTGCAGATGCCCGCTTGCTCCTTACAGCTTTTCCCAAGGTGGCTGCTGTCGGTCAGCAGTTGGGTTGAAGTGTCCTGCTGGGACAGGGCTGCTGCTTCTTTCCCACCTTCTCAGGCAGAAGCAGGCACGTTGGTGGGGCAAATGGTTGTGTTGCAGCTCCAGGGGAGAAGCAGGATGGGAAGCCCAACATCCTGACACCTTGTCCCTTGATGGAGCTGCTACGCTGGTGCTGTAACCATATGTTTTCTTCTCTGTATTGGCTCCTTGCCACAGCACATCACGCCTGGTGCCATTGCCATAGTGATGGGCTTTCACCAAATGGGAGTTAAATTATACCAGGAATAGAAATGGGTAGGATTTTTCTTGACTTTCCTTGAGGGAAATAACAACTGCAGCAGCGTTCATAATAACAATATTTGTACAGAGTTAAATACTGGATTCAGTGCTCATACATACAAAGGAGGTTCCTAAAAAAGAGAGGCCAAAGGTTTTTCTTTTAGAACTGAATCTAGAATTACAGAGCTGATGTGAGTTTTATGGCTAAAACTGCAGACATTTCCTTCTTTTTTCTTCTGAAATACATAGGAAGAGTATTGAGATCTAACAAGTGCGGATACTAATAAGCACTACACAAATGTGATGGAGGACCATTTAACAGGGTTCTAGTAGACACTGAGGAATTGACTTCTGTAATAATTTAGAAGCTCCTCAGAAGGAAAAAACTGTTAAGTAAAATAAAATTGTCTTAATTAGCTAAACCCGTAAGTTTAGCATACACAGTATAGACAAGGGAAGAAGCATAGATATGATATTCACATGCAAGAGTAAACTAGACAGGGTAAACAGAAAAATTTGGAAGAAATTCACAATGTATAACATCACAGTTGTAAAGTTATATGAAGATACGACTTATGCTGGAAGAAAGACCACAGGAAAAGATCTATGGGTGCTGCAGAATTGGAGCATATGATGATAGTAAATTATATCAGAGATGGACAATAGACTAACTGGTTCTCTAGTACCAAAACTAAATGAGGACTACATTGTAAATGAGACACAATCATTAGACAGACAATGGCAAAAAATACACCACTAAAGAATGGAGGGGAAAAAAAAAAAAGCAAGACAGAGATGGTTTTCTTTGAAAAGATGATGTAAAAAATAATGTGGCAAATGAGAGTCTTGTCAAAGCTGGATTAAAAGAAGAAACTACAAGTACAGTCATGTCTGCACCAATATGCAAAAGAAAAGATAAAAGGTAGAAAGATGTAATCCCGACAAGGCAGACATGCTCCAGGGTGTATTAGCTGTATTACAGGAGGATGTACAGAGTTACCCAGAGGGAGGTATGAAGCACAATATGACAAACGTGGCAGGACTGAGCACTGGACACTCTGCCAGTACGAGCTATGTATTTCAGTATGAGTCTGACAAAATGATAGGGGAATAAGAAGATAGGAATAATGGGATTTCTCATTCATTGCTTTTCTTAAAGTATTTCCTAAAGGTCCTGGCAAGGTTAGCATAAACACAAGGTATGATAGTGCTTTACCAGGGGCTTTGCAACTCAGTGTGTTTCACTGGAAACAGAAAAAAATACATATACATCTGCAGGTGTGAATGTAACTTAGTAAGGGTTGTGAAAAGAGATGAGAAGTGTAAAAACTATACTACTGATTTGCACATGCCTGGGAATTCATGAAGGAGGTATCACACCACATGACTGAGAAGCTGGATCCACCAAGCCTTTCAGGCAGCTGTATTGATGGCAGTGTCTAAAACTTGGGGGAAAGCTTTTGAAAGGATTCCTTGGCTTGCCCTGCCCTATGCTTGTGCCCCCCTGTAACAGTGAGTGACGGATGACGACTGTCTCCTTCTGGTTATGTCATGGGAGTGACACAAACTTGAAACAGGGAAAGTCAGGAATAGCGTCACTGGAGGATCTCACACTCCCAGTCATGTTACCACACTGCACGTTTATAGCTGTTCCCTTTTCTCCTAGCCTAGCGATTAGACCCGCTGCTTCAATACCATGAAAAACCATGCTCAGCAATTCATATTTTGCTGGCTGGTACAATTTTCTACAGCCTTATCCTCAAAGCCACATTTAGTAGCCTACGCAAGGTGCACGAATGTCTGATTTGTAAACAAAAGCACAGCAGCAGTGTATCCTTTGTTTGGATTATAAATATCAGCCAAGTGCTTTTGGGGGTCAAGGCTTCCCACCGCGCACCCCTTTTTGAAAGGGACTCTGTTAAATTATATATGTGCTTGTACAGAAATGGCAGGCATTTGCTGCCAGCTGGGTTAATAAATAGGTATATTATACAGCTGCCTCGTTCACTCCAGAGGGTAAGTCACCTTGTCATGCAGAGGCACCAAAAGCCAAAGCCAGGACCACAAGGGTCAGCTTGGGCTTGGCTCTTCCTGGGGATGGAGTTCCCCTGTAGGCTTTCTGTTCAGTTTTGGGTACACAGCATTTGCAGTCAGTCTTGGGACTGTGATTCAGGGGTGGGATTCTTATTTGCTCCCTGCTCTCCTATACATTGGGGTTGTCCATGGCAATGGCCAGGCTACGCAGCTCTGCCAGACCTCCTTCACTCTTCCACCCTCCACCCACTCTGTGTGCAGGTCCAGCAGCTGCGCTGCAAATCCTGATCATGGTTATTATTTGCTTTTTCTGCCTTCCTGATGTTCCCACAACCACATGTGATGGAGGCACTTGATCCCCTATAACAAACCTCTGCATTTGACTCACACCATTTGAAGGATTAAAGGCAAGTTATGACACAGTTCCCTTTCCCTCCCCCCAGATCAAGTGCAATATCACTCTAGCCCAATATGCAACCCCCCCCACCACTGACTTTTTTGGGGGGTGATCCCACCACATATCAATGGGCTGCAACACAGCCTCCCCAGACAAGGTCACGCCCAGCCTCAATGGAATAGGCAAAGTCAGGCAGGAAGGTTCTCACTGTCTTTGGCAAACCATGAAGGTGACCGAGGGGGTTCACACCACACAACTGCCTCCTCCAATTCTCTCTCGCACCCCGGCCAGAGCCCAGTCTATGCCCTGGCCACCCCTCTCCATCGATGGGCTGCACTGGGGCTGGCACACGCCTGGAGCTGGCACTGAGTCTAACCGGGAGAGACAGCAGTCTGAGGGTATCCGGAGGCTCCCGTAGTTCAGAGCAGCACAAATGCTTTTTAATATCCTGTATATCATCCTGATTAACAGCTGGGGGACATTAGCACTGATACAGTCTCCATGTGCCAGAACAAGCTGCAACAAAGGCAGCAACAAAAAAAATCTTTCTCTTACTCCTAACCCCCTGCTGAGGGTGGGTGGAAGTGCTGAACTTTCCAGTACTTGGAAAGAGGGAAATGATGATATGAAAAGGAGAGTGTCAAAGAAACATCCTCCATTTCCAACTCCTCCTCCGACTTTGTACTCCCCTTCACCGCCTCCTCCCCGCACACACACACTCTTCAGCATAATCTTTATGAACTTTCAGACTAAGAACTGAGCTGTTCTTCAAAAAGTTGTGGGTTCTTCCCCCCAGTATTATGGTACCACGCACAAAGGCTGGGTCTGCACCCCCTGGTTTGCCATGGTAGCAGGGTTTGGGAAAAGAGTGCTCCACAGGCTGGGAATTCTCCTTGGGAGAACAAAACTGACGAAGCTCTCAGTTCGAGACTCACATGGTCACGGCAAACAGACCAAGATGGGAGGAAATGTGTCGTGCTTCAGGCCTCATCAGGGATCCTTCAAATACACTTTGTCTCTGGAATGCCAGAGATGTAATCTTGAACATTAGTGCGCAATTAGTATGGGACAGAAATGTTTACTCTGGTACCTTGTGTTGATATTTTGACAAAATGGAGGTGCTGAGAGCAGAGAATAAAATGCTTTAATGAGCAGCAGAAATAGTCTGTCTTTCTACACCTCCCTAAATTAAATAATTTCTTTTCAGTTTGCTTAGCTCCCGAGTGGGAAAATTGCTGAAAATGGACAAGATTATTAAAGAAACTTACAGCTGGCATAAACAGACCTTCAAGGAGAAAAATGACAGGACTGTATTAGAAAAATAGATCTTAGTGCAGCCCAGCGAAAAGCAACGGTCCGGGTTTACAATGTAATTTGCAAAACCTGCAGGTGATTGCAGGAATACAGACAGGGTAAAAAAAATCAATGGTGTGAATTATCAAAAAACAGAGGGCCAGATCCTCCTTTAGTATGAACTGGCTTGGTCCTTAGTGTCTCTAGGATATATAGGGAACTGTAAGTGAGTTTACCAAGACAATTTTGAAGGGCAGTACAAGAATGAGATAAAAAAATGTCTCATTATAATTTGGGATGAGTATAGTATTCATTAGCGGTGAATCTGTGAGTAAATCACTCTGACTGTTACAAGAACAAGCTGAAAATTCCCTTAAGCCACTCTGCTCCATCGTATATATTTTGTGTGGTAAACGTATTACCAGAAACATTTTGAAAAAATGTTTTAGAAGGCTAAAAATACATCCTTCGTTCTATTTACTACTGAACCCTAAAGCAAGGTTTCTTGGTGTCATACAGGATTCAGAGAAAAGCATTTGAAACACCTGAAATTACCTTAAAATAGTCATTCTAGATCTGAAAGTTACCTAAGTGGAGATCTAGGGTTTTCAGACAATGGAAGATCTGCTGCTTATCTCAACATATCCAAGAACATGCCCTGAGGTAGCATTCCCCACTGTGGGGACCTGGCACCGTGGTAAGGAACAGTAGCTCCTTGGGAAGCTGAGACTTTCCCCTTCCCACTAGGATGGAGCTACAGGGATGCTCTTTCCAAACCATTCAGCTCCCCTGGGGTACCAGGCCTGACTGTGGTTGTTCAGGTTTTCTGAAAATCTGGACACCCACTTGAGAACTGAGGATGGCTGTGGGATAATTGCCTGGAAATATGGTGGTGTTTCTTGGAGAAAATTCACCATTTCCCTGGTGAAGGGCTGATTGTCTCCTGCCTGAGTTATCATTCCAACAAAACTACCCCAAGCGATGCCACCTGCAGAAGTGGGCACGCACGTCTGCCCTGGCCGGCCGCAGGAGCTCAGAGGGGTGGGACTGGTGGCTGTTTCCCCGCTAAGCACGCGGCAGTGAGCTGCTGCTTTCGGCAGGCTTCACCTTCAAACGTAGGAAAGGAAAGGAAACTCCCCAGGAGCTGCCAGACTGAATTCAACTTAGAACTCAGCACCGAGCCAGCCGATGGAGTGTGTAAGGACCGTCACCGAAAATCCCTGGGCACCAATGCTCCTCTCCTTTGTCTTTCTACATGCCTCAGCAGTCACCACCCACCTGTTTGCCATCATGACAATTTGGAGGTAGGATTAGTTTGGGATATGTTTGATAGCCTTGGCATGCTCTGTGTTCAGGGGGCTCAGACAGTAACATCCTCTTATTTCTCCAAAGAGCCATTCACGAGCAGGTGCTTGCAGTCATTCTGGGTTATATAGTATCTGCTCCTTTTTATAGTACAGGCTCATTACATTGATAATTAATCCGATAATGCCTGCATGTCTGCTGTTATCTCCGAGGAACATGCAGCCTGAGCGGTGAGCCGTTAACACACCTCACCACTTGTTGTCTTATAGAAATGATGAAAGCTTCCCGCAACTTCCCTCACTCTCTTCCAGCCAGATTTTACACTCAACCTGAGATTATACCCCAGTGGGTTTTTTTAAATGTGATTTTTCAATTATGGAGCCAAGCCTTGTTCTTATGGTTGGTGGTGGCATTCCCAGTTCAAGTGGATGGGATCACGGGCTGAAAGGCGAGTAGGAGATCCCGCTCCTTTGGCTTCTTGCTCTAAGCAGAGTGTTGCAGCTCCAGCCTTGGCCAGCTCTCTGAGCTGAAGCGATGCATCAGGCAGCCTGCCTGGGCAGGGGATGCGTGGTTATAAACGGCAGTCTGCCTGGGTCTCAAACTGCAGCCTCACAGACTTATTTCATGTCTCTCAAATATTAAAAAATTAAGTCCTTAAAATTAAGAAAATACAGCCTCAGGTGAGATCTTTCAGTAGGGTAACCCTGATCTTCACCAAGGAAAAAACGGTGTATGCCTGTGCCTGGCTTTAGGAAACCCCCCCATCAGGGCACCCAGCCCCTCTGCAGGAGAGAGGTTTGGTATCAGCCACTGATTTTGAGTTTCTGTTGTCTCATTTCCATGTGTCTGAAGAAATGGGAGACCAGGGGTTCTGTTTGGGTCTGAAAGCTGCTATTTGCCTTGTGTTCCTTGTGCTGTTATAAAGTCTTGATGCGGGAAAGGAAATAAAGGAGAGACTTCAGAAACAAGGGAAGAGTATCACAGAAGTGATTTCTGCTGAAGTAAATTAAGCTGTACTGTAGCTAGAGAGGCAAATAAATTGAAAAAAGGAAAGAAAGAAAAAAAACAGAAGGAGCACTTCATCTCAATTACAATGCTCTTCTTTCCACTGAAAGCTGAATGGAGTGGTCTTCAAACAGTCCAGAGAAACAGAATTCAAATTGAAAGTTTCAGTCCCCAGCTCACACCCTGCTGAGCCCTGTGGCTGGAGAGGGCTGAGCCCGAGGCTCTGCCAGCCACGGGCTCCTGCTCCCGCTCCAACCCGTGCCGCTCACACCAGCCGCTGCAAAGGGGTCTTACCACCCCTGAGAGCAAGAAGCCACAATCCCTCGTGGCATCATGAGCCTCTGCCTTTCTCTTTAACCTCGAGGGTTTGTTTCTCCATCAATCAAGACCCAATGTGGCATCAGGCTGTTTTCCTAAACTGGCTGTGATGGTTTTTATTTGTCACAGCAGGCAGCTCCCTGACACAAAACGCATCGCAGGCAGAGGTAATCAGGGATCCCAGACCAGCAGCCTAGCCACACCAACTAACTTCTCTCATCTTTCTACCCAATTACATGCTGTAAAATGCTCTCTCTGAAAGTAATTAGGTTGCCTTGTTTAGTCCCTGCACAAGTGATTACAGAGAGATTCTCAGTCCTGTGAGTGGTGGAATTACTCACAGCAGATACATCCCGGATAAAAGCACCCTCACTACGGCCTTAGTGAACTTCAAGAGCTTATTTGTGCTGTTTGATTTTAAATACGCACCAAAGCTTAAACTCATGTCACTTCAATGCATTGCACTGTCCACACTGCAGGAACACCGCTCTGCCTCGGCAGCTCTCAATAAGCAGAAGAGGACAACTGCCATTCAGTAATAAAAAAAAAAAAAAACCACAAAAAAATAACTCACTGTCATTTAAACATCTGTATTCTCACAGGAGTCAAAAAATATGGCTTAAAGAGGCATATAGCCAAAGGTTGCCAGCAGTCCTGGTGATGCTCAGGCATCTGCTCCCTTGCTCACAGGTGGCACAAGCTGACATTTTTTTTATTCCCACCTCTGATACATATCTTGGGACTTAAGAACTTGTGCCAGGTTAATGTAGAGGAAGAACCCTTTTCTAAAGGCAGAATCCAGGCAAGGGGGAGAGAGGGCTGAGTCCAGACCTGCTATCAAATGCAGACACGATGGATGTGAATGGGAAACTGGGTCCATGCGGTGCCCTGAGCCCAAGGATCCACCTTGTGCTGACAGACAGCTGGGCTGTGCCACCAGGCACGTGTACTCCTGGCCCCGCAGCCACTCAGGGCTGTGTGAGGCTCTTTGCCGGATAAAACTGCAGAGGGGCTTGCATGGGCTGTGCCGCCGGGACCCTCCAGCATCGCAGCTGAGGTTCCCACCATGCAACTGGTTCTCCCAGGTTAAGTTCTCAGACTTCACAGTTAAGCCCAGAGGACATAGAAAGTAGAGCCCAAACAGCACCCAAATAAAGGCACAGCGATTGGGCCATTTCTTGTCTGTTTTCTGACTTTAATAATTGTTGGATTTCTTCCTGACTGGAGATTGCCTAATCCTCCCCGTCCCAGAGCAATGCAGCTCTGGGCACGGGATCTCTGCTGCCAGCAGCTGCTTCCAGGCTCCATCTCAGAGCGGGGCTGTACATGTTCTGCTCTGTAATCCTGGCAAGGACTGCATCGACCGGTGTATATACTGCTGAAGTGCAAAGCTCTAAATACCATCCTGGTCGTTCTCCAGTCACTCTCCTCTTTCTATCCCTTAAACTCTCCGCTTAACACCACTCTCCTGCATTTTGCTGTGTCGTATCAGTTTTAAAGAGTTCCCCCAGCAACAATTTCATTATCTGTGGCAGAATAAAGGCAGATTTCAATACTGTCACTCAGATCCTCAGAACAGCCTTGCTCCCACCACAGGGCTGTGGGTTTTGTTTACGCGGTTCTCCCTGAGAGCTCCCTGGGAGCCAGCAGAGGGTTGGAGATGGAATTGGGTAACGCAGGACTCTGCTGTCTGAGCGTTATATGGTGCCTTTGTTCATAGACACACAGGCTTTAAAGGGAGGGAGGGGAAACTCTGTTCAGCCAGCCAGCTCATGCATGGCTGTTCGATACAGCACCGAGGGTCAGCACTGGGCGGTGGTGCAGGAGCGAGTGCCCAGCCCCACACACGTTTCCACGCAGGTCTGGGAATGCCGTGGGATTTGCAACACTTCCAGACCCTCTGCACTGCGGAAACTGGCAGCAAAGTTTCCCAAATGCTGCATGCGCTGTGCTGCAGCTGGCGACAATCCAGCTCTCATACAGATTTCCTCACTTTTAGTTTTGGGCAGAAAGGTTGAAGTAACCCAAAGAACACATGGGAAAGCAATAGGTACGGGAAATGCAGAGGAGTCGCCAAGTAGCTCCGGACTCTCTTCAATGACATTTTCCTGAGGCACTGGCTTTTTGCAGCATTTGCAGAGGCTGTAGCACAGGGAAACCTGGAGTTCAGTTGGGACCTTCAAGTTTTCCTCTATGCAGCACTGAAGTTTATATATGGGGCCCTCAAAAAGCGGTATAAGGCCCATTTCTTTAATAGCAGTAAATCCCCATTGAATCAGAATTAGTTGTAGCAGGTGGATTATGGCTGTATGTCCCTTAAAGTAGTAGTAGTACTAGTAGTAGTAATAATAATAATAATAATAATAATAATGGGAGGAGGTGTTTTCTTTAAAATATGGTTTATCTGAGTTGCCTCCTTTTGCTTGTATGTGGGTTTTTGTGGGGAGCACTCGTGTGCCATGCACCCGTACATGCCCATGGGCAGAGCAGCCAGTCACCAGCCTGCCTCTTCCCTTCCATATTCCCCCCCAACGGCAGCAGCTCAGTCGTCGCTTTGGTCTCTCCCACTCTGGTGGTGCACACAGACCCTTGCAAACCTGCTGCGGTTTTAATGGGTCTCATAATAACTTTTCACAGAGGCAATCACCAGTACTTACAATATATCAGCTGTTGTAGGGACCTGAACGTTTTATTTCCTCCTCCTCTTCATAGCCTCCTGCACTTTCTCACACTCACGCCGTCAGGCAGGTTACTAGTATGTGTCTGTGGGAAAATCAACAGCTTCTCCATCATGTACATGCCAAAATATTACTGGAAATAAAAGGGCTGAAGAGATGGCAAGTCATCCCTTTTTTATATGCAGTCACCATTGTGTCGTGCAGATTGAATGCGGCAGGGAAAAGCAACAAAACCCTGGTGCTGAGTAAAGAACAGAATAGATTCTGCTCCCCTTCTTTGTTTATTTAGTTTGAGGAAGTTAAAGTGTCATGTTATGCTTTAAAAAAAAAAAAGAAACAAAAAACAAAAAACAAACACACTTCATTGACATTTTTTTAAGCAAGGTCAAGACACAGAAGTAAGCAGATAATGGGATATGTTGCGAGACAGGGTGACAGCATGGATGTGGAGCGTGCACAGATTAATGTCATTTGTATGAGCCAAAGACTTTAACGTCTTAATTACTCATCTGAAGGTCTCAGTCACTATGTCAATTGATCAAAACCATCAGAAAAATGCCTTCTCAGGGGATAACATGGAGCAAAGAGCAAATGCTACAGCTTTAAAGGTTAAGTGACTGCAACACCTTCGTGAACCAGAGCTGGAGTCAGCTCACACTGAACAGTGATGCCGGAGCCCCGCGGGAGCCCATGGCTGCTAAAACTGCCTCCTCCTCAGTAAGAATCATAAACCCACTTCTCTCCCTCTCTTTTTCTCTTCTAGACCTTCAGGCTGAGGGTCAGATTGAGAAAAAGGGTTCCTATGAAATACCCGCTACTTGCAGCATCAAACCAAAACGCTACCCAGATGAGACTGTGCAACCTGTAACCTGCTCTCAGCCACTAGCACCCAACAGCTAGCAAGGATGTGTGTGAAATGCTGGTCCTGCTTAAATGCATCCATAGCATTCTGTATCTCCAAATCATTGCCATGAGTGCTTGTCTGCACCCTCCTTGCAGTTCCCAGAAATCCCCTCTTGTTACAGGAGTACAGAAACAACTCCGGCTCCTCTGCAATAACAGCTGATACTCTGCAAAACAAAACAGCACTGCCAATGAGCTGGGTGTTGGAGGAGGATGACCCATAAACCAGCATGATGTGGGCTCATTTACACCCCCGTGCATGTGAGGTAGCTGAAGTTTGCTCAAGGTACTCCTATGGGAAAGTGTTAGAAATGTTGGTGGGTCAAATGTTTTTGGGAAAAGACAGGTTCGGCTCCTCCTTTATTAATGAATTTGTGAAAAACACCTGAAAAAAAATATTGTGTTTTTTCCACAGTTTAGGTACTTTCATTGCTATTATTATAATTTTGAAATCCCCTTCATCTTTATTTTTGTTTTTTTCTTTAACATTTATACTTGTAAATTCCCAAAGATGCTCCAGTTCTACTACAAAAATCATATTTTCAACAGAAGAAATTATCTTATTCCACTCCCCCCCCCCCCCCCAGCAATCTTTTTTTTTTGATGGCGGGGGGAGTTATTTTTCCAGTGAGCCAAAACTCCATAAATTCACACAGTAATTCGACTGGCTGCTATAAAAATAGCCACATCTTCCCAGTAGATTAAGCTGTCCTGCACACCAGACTAGCCAGTCTGGACCTCTGCCAAATGCTATATTTACATTTCCAAACTGGAATCTGTTTCTAATACATTTTTATGGGGAGTTTTGACCCTTTATATTTATTGTTAATGAGCTTTCATCTCTATAATAGCCTTTCATCCCAAAGGATCCTGAAGAGTAATTGTAGTAACCTGGCATAGAAAATATACACAGAAATCAATTTACCCACCACTGAAATGTTGCTGCAACTGGAGGGGTTGCGACTAAGCGTCTGGTTAGCAGAAACCTGTGCAATGCTGCTGTGCTGCTCCCACTGAGTGACAGGGTGAGCTAATTACCTGTGCCGGCCGGTGTCCAGATGAGCAGGGGTCACCCATCGGCCTGCAAAGGAGCTTGCAGAAAAGGTATTCAGTGACGGTGAGGGCGTGGGAGCTTGGGTTTTCAGGTTGTCCAAAGGCTAGCTAGCCATGCAGTCATCCAGCACAGAGACGCTACTGATGGACCTTCAGCATCAACCCCTGCAGAGACTTGGTGCCACCAAAGCCTTCAAGCCATGGCTGGAAAGCTGCTGGCTGGAGCCGGCATCGTCGCTGGCCATCGCCCCTCTTGCCGCGGCAGACAGCACCTCCCTCGGCTTTGCACTGTGTGCTTAAAGCAACGGGCTGGCATGGACCCACTGACTCTAAAGGGGAGCTGGGCTTGCTGAGACTTTGCAGCCCCACGTAGCACGAGCTTGGCTCTTTGGAAACCCCTGGGACTGGGAAGGGATTGACTCTCCTTGGCCATTTGCAGCTGGTGAGCACTGGCCTTCAATAAGCCATGCCGATGGGGAAGGGCAGGGGAGCAGTATGTAATAATGTCACCATCAATCACCGATGGCCATGGGGAAGCCTCGGCATGTGACTCATCTAAAACGCTGCTGCCCGAGTGGTGTAAATATTTTATTAATGGCTGCCTCGGTTTGCAGTGTTTCCATGATTGCTCACACAGTAGTGCTCACACTTTGTATTACCACCAAGGGAAGCCACAGGGCATCTTGTTTCCCACCCCCCTGCCCCAGTGCTAATGGGGAGCAGGGACAGCCAGAGCAGCCCCCGGCACAGGAGGAGCCCTCGGCGCAGGGAAGCGATGCCCAGCCCCAGCAGCTGCTTCCCCGGATCGGCGGTGAGCTTGGGCTCAGGCAAACCCGTCGTGTCAGAGCAGGGCAGGGCACTGGCCATGCCAGGATGTAACCTGTCATTAAGAGGCTTTTCCATTTCCTCTGGCTCTGGTTTTACCACTCACAGTCTGCCTGCTGCAGGACAAAAGCCTCTTCAGCACTAATCCTGCCCAGCCTCTCCTGGTGACAAGCTGTTCAGGCAGAATGCCACCACTGCCTTTGTCACCTTCCTGTGCTTCAACTTGCCGTGGATTATTTTCTGTGATGGAGCAACTCACCAAATGACTTGTCATCCACCCTCCTGAGTAAAGTAACATTCTCAATCACAAGGTTTTTTACCTTTTTGCTCCTCAAAAGGCACGGATCCAGGTGAGAAGAGGAGCACCAGAACCCCCCGCCTCTGCTGGGCACCCAACCGGGGCTCTCAGTGGGATCCCTGTAATGCCCCCGCCACTGCACGGCATTTTAATAAGGCAGAAGAGAAGGAAAGAGACTTCCCTTCCCCCATCCCCTCCTGTAACTCATTTTCTCTGGCCTATTTTACAGGAACTGGAAATCTATTAGAGGAATAGCTTAATCCGGTTTGACTGTAATAATTAGGGTGCTTTAAAAACCCCTGACTAATCGTATAAAATGTGATTGTAGCCAGTTCGGTGCACGACCCTTACACTTATCACTTGAGGTATTATTACAAACCAGAAACAGCTGGCAAGCACAGGGGAGGATAAAGGGGAAGAAAAAAATTCACATGCAAAGGGACAGGAACTGTTCCCTTTCTGATATTGTAACAGAGGCGCTGGCAGCACCTTGAGTTGTCTTTCTAACACAAATCCAGAGCGTGAAGCCACTTCCCAGACCGTAGACAGACACCTCTGTTTTCACCAATGGTGCATCCCACCAGCCATGGGGTCCTGCCATCAGCACCTCCTGGTCTCACACTGTTCTTGCAGGCAGTCCGAGAGGATTTGAACCAGCGGTGGAGCAATTCCCCTCAGGGCGTGCTGCAGTCAGCAGATGTTTGTAGCAATAATGGTCAGCTTTTCCAAAAAAAGACAGTCTGTATCAGTCAAGCAGGATATAGTGCTTCAGGGTCATTGGGTTACGACAGAAAAGCAATGCTTGCTTCCATGTCTTGACCAGTAGCAATCTCTTGCTCTTGCTCTTGATCTTTCTCAGGCTCCACCAGCCACAATTTCTTCCTGCCTGAGCCTAGGCTGGGAGCAGCTGAGTTCCCATCACAGTATCACCACAGCTTTTAGTAAAGCTAAATGGGTTTTTCCCATATGTTCTGCCAGTCACTCTATGGGATTGCTGCCTGCTTGCTCTGTCCCTGTCCCCACAAGATGAGCTCAGCCATGTGCTGACACTTCTTGTTCATCCCTCCGTACCCCTTCAGACAGGACATGCAAACAGTCCAGGCATCCATGTCCTGCTTGACTGTCTCAGAAAAGAAATGAACTCCTCCAGTCCCAGTGTCCCAAAACCACATTTTGTCAGAGAACTCAAAATCTGTGCCCACTGCAGCAATCTGGTATTAGCAGAGCAGATGACCCAAAGGGACTCGTGCCTTAGCATCAGTCACGGATGATAGAGGTAGGAGCTGACTTGCCTTGGCCACCACATAGATGTTAGAAGCACAGGCCAGGCTCTTGTTCATCAGCACCATACAGAGCTGAGACTGAGCCCTTGCCCAGAAAAACCCTACTCTGTAGAGCCAGTCAGGAGCTTTAGACTTCACAGAGAGATGACAGACACGATGAGACTGTGCTAGCAGTGATACGCTACTTTAATCAGCATTGAAAACATATGATCAACCTTGAAGGAGGCTTTTAAAGACTGAAATAAGATGTAATACAATTTCAATTTACTCTCTCTCTCTCTGTTACTGTGATTAAAATACATGGTTGATCTTGGAAGCTCTACTGCAGCTTGTACAAAATCGTAATAGCAACATTCACAGTAATGGAACTTGCAGCTGGAGTTGGGCGGTTTGGTTTCTTTTGCTCTCCCATGAGTCTTCCTTGGGTCTTTTTTTTTTCCATCCCGCTCCATACAGATTTTGATCTTTATTAAATAGGAATGATTATCCCCACTGACTCACTTATCTAATAATAACAAGAACCTTTTAATTCAAATGATTTGATTCCTGGGTTTTTAAGATTAAAGTAAACATACGGTTAGAGCATTACTGGGAGAGTGGCAATAGAAATACCCTGGTCAAATTATCCTGTGACTCAATTCTGCAAAGCGCGCTGAATCCTTTTTAATACATTTCACAAATACTCGGTGGTGACCTCTAACACCAGAGTGGTTTCTGTCCTACAGTATCTCAATTTCAAAACACTGAATTACACTTTTTTTTTGGAAGGAAAGCCATCCAAAGTTTTGTTTTTTTTTTTTTTATATAAAATGTTCTGTAGCCTTTGGGAACGAGCCACTTTAATGCAAGGCTATCATTCAATTTCAGAGAGTTGAAGGACTTAAGGAAACACAATCTGCTTTCTGAGCAATGTGAGATGAATGTAGTTGTGGTTTCATTAGAAACCAAGCTGCAGAGTTTGGATGCAGGGCTCAACTTTTTCAAAGCTCAGTTGCGGCTCTTGGTTTGTTCAGCTGTATTTTCCTGCAGTGTGCTCTTGGTAACGGCCCTTCTCAAGGAGCCTGCTCCAGCATGGATTAATACTTGCATTGGGAGCAGATGGTAAAGGAAATATTGCTGCCAGCCAAAGTTTCTATCATTTGTTGGCCTTAAAATGGGAAGAGAGGGGAGGTCCCTCCATAAAGTCAAGAATCACCAATAGGAAGCATCTCCACCTGCTCTAAAAATCACCTTAATTATTAGTTTTCTATTTGCAATTGAAAAATGAGCAGGAACATAGGGAATAAACCCCCAGTGATTAAAGGGGAAAACAGCAAGCTCTGAAAACGCCTCCTGAAAGCCAAAGTCACCTCGGGTCCTGTGCAAAGATGCAGTTTCCACTGCAGCCACACTCAGCAGCACCAGGCACAAACACACATCTCCACCCGCCGCCTCCTAGCCCACAGCACAAGTCACCAAAAAAACCATCCGGAGCCACAGAAACACTCAGTCACATCTAGCTTTATTTTAAACCCGTCAGAAAAGTTCAAGAATTACACCAAAAAATACTTCAGTCTCTGCTACCTACTGACAAAAAATACACCACAAAATTATAAACTGTTCAGTGGTTTGCTGGAGTTCTGATTGTTGGTGGAGGAGGTGGTTTGTACATTTTGAGTGAGAAATGAATTTACAGGTGGAAGGGGAAGGAAGGATAGGAAATCAGACAATGGCATTTGGCACTACATTGTTAGCTACACTATACAGTTATTTATCATGATGCCTGTTAGGACTGAGGAGTTCTGTCCTCATTTTCACTCTCTAGTGTCTATGTATGCGAAATGGAGGACAAAACTGCCCAATGCAGGGGAAGAAGGGGCCAGTTCCTAATTTCCATCCCAGTCTAGCCACAAATCTGAAAAAGCAGCCTTAGTCAAATGAGAACCTTGTCCTCGCTGTGCACTCTGCTCCTGCTGCTCAGTCCCACCCTGCCTGAGCCACCGCGGAGCAGAGCCTCTTTGCAGCAATGGGCCAAGAGGCAGCTCAGAAAAAAGAGAATCCTTTTCTTTTTTAAATCCCAGCAGCCTGCACTAATTGCACAAATGTCATTTGCAGGGAGAGGATGTTTTACATTGGCCAGGGCTGGATTAAACTTTGGGGTTTGGTCTATGTTTGCAAGCAGAGATTTGATGGGACCCTTGTACTCTGAGAGCATGCAATGGCCATCCCTCTCTAATTACCTAGAATGACACTAAATACTGAAGTATCTGAAGTGGAAGGAGGGAAGCAGGAGCATCCCATTTCATGCGTGAGGGAAAATTGGGGGCTGAAAAGTTAGAGGCTCAATTATGTTCTATCCTATCACCACTCTTGAGAGGTTCCTCAGGAGAGAGGTCCCAAGGGATGAAGCCTCATGTAACTTGCCAAAGGTCGTGCAGGAAATCTGTGCCAGCAGCAGAAATAAAGCCCTGATCTCCCGACTCGTAGCCCTGTGCTCAGAAGTATGTTCATGATTTCACTACAGCAGCCTCTGTCTGCTTCCATCCTGCTCCATACCCAAACAGCAAAGAGGATTTTATCCTTTGAGCCCAGCCAAGAGCCCAGGCACAGCAGCGGCTCAGTAAGAGTGCCCACATCTTTCTGGATGTGGCACTGTGCAAGGGTGCGTGTGCGCGTGTGTGCTTGCACATGTATATGTTTGAGGGAGAAAGGGATGCTTGTATTTCTCTTATCAGCAAATGAACACTGATGCTAGATTCAATTTGACAGCAAAATATCCCTCCTTTGGCAAGTTAAACAACACACTGTCTCTGTAACAGGTTCTCTCTACCCCTTCTCTCCAAAGGATTTCAGCTGTTCCTTCACTGCATGTTTAGCCTCTGTCACAGCTTTCCAGCAACGATACAACTGTGCAGGATTCTCTTTGCTGCTTTTATCTTCTCTGGCTGTTTATTTAATTTGCTTTTTTTGTTTTTTAATTTCTTTTTCTAACAAATAGTTAAGCAATGATTTAAAAATATTTTTACATTGTAAGGTACAGTCAACATCAAACATGCCTTTGTACAAGAGCTTGACTCAGTAACAAATCAACAAGAACAATGCACGGAAAGAAATATCCATTAAGATGACTCCTGCACTTGGGGTTTATTTATTCCTGTCATGCTGTTAGCACAGCACCCTCAGCTAGAGCAATGCAGTATAGACATGGTGTTGTCCCCCCACCCTCCCACTTTGCCCGTCACCACTGGTTAATTTTAATGACCTTCTGTCTTGGCAGCCTTGGCTTCATGGTTTACCGATCCTGAAGACAGCCAGGGCGATACAGCCCGGGAGCTGGTCTGCTTGGCCATGCTGTAGTGGCTGATGACGGTGTAGAACCTGCCCCGGGAGTTGGAATCCTGTGCGGAGTAGTATGCATCCAGCGAGGCCGGGATGCACCGCTTGTGCTGGAAAGGGAGAGAAACAAGAGAGGTACAGAGTGGTTCCATCAGCCTCAGACTCTTACTTTAAAAATCTCAGCATTAGCAGTTCGCACGGATGACGTTCGACTCAGACTTGCTGCAGCGAGAGCATCTGCTGCACAGCCCCGACTGCCTCTCAGCGCCGTGGGAACGCACAAAGTTGAGAGTCAGGCAGCAGCCTTCAAACCTGTTGCTATTGGCAACCCTGACTGCAGGCTGACTTCATCCCTGAATGGGAAATGGGGACTGGAAAAAGAAGGTCTGACTGGTTCGGTATGTTGCTGGCATGCACAGAGACCAGCATTGCTGGAGCCCTGGCAGGGCTGGCTGAGCAGATCCTATCACATGCTGGACTGGAAGCTCTGCAGAGCAAAGTCCAGAATTAATCCTCAGACAAGCAGAGGACAGGCAGAGGCAGAGTAAGCTGCTTACGTGCTGCTCTCTTACAGTGCATTATCTCTGACCTGCAGGATGACCACCTTGGTCGGGGATGGTGGGATGCGCAGCCCAGCTGGCCAGCTCTTATCAGAGCATCCTGTCTGTGCAGACACTGCCCACACATCCCCGCTGCGCTAGGAACACTTGTGTGCTAAGAACTGCACAGATAAAACAATTCACTTTGCAACAGCTGTAAAAGAGCAATCAAAGGTAACAGTTGTCGGACTGGTTGGTATTCATCAGAGTCGAGGTAGCACCAAGGACACAAAGGGCCCCAGGTACAATTATTATTCAATTATGTGATACCCCAACTCCCAGTTCAATGTCACTAGCTGAAATCTGAGTCCAAAACCTTTAATCTTTTCAGAAGTTCGGGTCTGGATCTGATTCTGAAATTCATTACTCCATCTAACTTCACTTTTATATAACCTAAGAGAATTCACCAATGATCAATACACCAACATCCTTACTCTATTTTCCAGCTCACAGACTGTCCCCAGTGTGGTCTAGACTCCTGTGAGTTTATGAGTTTATTCACAGTGAGGAGTCAGTGAACTGTTTTGAAAACTTGGGGGTTTTTTTTTGAAATCTCAACAGACTAGGCAAATAGATCTTTGTGAATATTCAATATAAAACCACTGGGCAGCAGGCTTTTAGCAATCAAATTACATGGTTTTGTTCTTGATAGAGGCTCAAAAGCACCAAAAAATTAACTACATGAGCAAATTCAGATTCCTTTCACAAAGGACACATGTGCCAGCACTCTGGGCGTTTGCTTTGCATTAAAATGTATGCCAGTAAACCTCAGACACTTGAACACGTGGGAAGCAAACATGGGATTCCAGCTGCAATAAATCCATTCACAAATATGAGTAATCGTTGCTGAACATCTGTCTGTAGTGTTCACCAAATGCTAATCCCAACAATTACAGTGTAACAGTAGCTGATGGAGGCAGATGCAAGTCCACATTTCCCATCACGATCTTCCCATTTCAACACATTCTTGCCAAATGTTCTGTTTGGCCTGGTCAAAAATGCAGACTAGACTGTAACCATGTAGTCAATTAGAGTCTATCCTTATCTCAGGAAATTCATCTGTCTGAAGTTTCTTACCTTATAAACAAATCCATCTGGGCAACTGTGGTCGTAAGTAAAGGCTTTGTATACCACAAGAAACACTATGCAGGCAAGGAATGCAAGAGCCAGGCTTATGAGAATAGTGACCTACAAAAGAGAGACAATGTTACTCTACATATATTAAAATGGCATATGAGCAACCTCGTAATTACATGACTTATAGTAACAGCCATCCTAACAGACTGCAGTCTTCACTCCACTGTGCAGTACTTAACTGAGCATGGTAATTGAATGAATGCTAGAGCAAATAGCCCTGAATCCTCACATCATTTCCATCCCCACAGACCGTCAGTGCACATTCCTATGTTTAACCCCTTGCAAATGTATGGATTTTGCTGAGGCATTTGGTGTTCTCAGCAGCTTTGTGTTCCCATGCTCTCAGCTGTTCAACCAGCAGCATCATCTGCTGGCCCAGCAGGATCCGCCAGCAGCCGGAGCCCACCTTTGGGGTCTAATCTGTGCAGATAAGCTGCCTTATAACCATGTTGAGATCCTGCTTTTCTGATAGCAGAGGTAGGCGAGCAGGTAGGAAGAATTAAGCCTTTGTAGCACACCTCCCTTTGTGCCTTCTGGGCAACACGACAAGGATGAGTTGTGCCTCGAGTACCTTGCATGAAGGGAGGGTGGGAGAAAGGAATCCTTCGGTATTTGTCAAAGCTGTAAAAGGAGAATACCCTGACCACCAACAAAGCCCAGCATGTACAATCCCATAGCATGTCCGAGAGCAGATGCCCATGTTGGAGGTACCAGACACAGTACCCTCTTTCAGGCCTAAATATTCCCCCTCTCCTCAATCCCTTTGCTGCACCATTATGCTTCTTTGCTGTAGCACCCTTCTCTCCAGACCTTCCAGGTCTCTCTTAAAGAGTTAATTCAACAGCAAGTTTCCTGGCCCCATTCAGATGTCGGGATCCTTGATGTTAGCTGAGCTCTGTTCTCCCTAAAGGACTGAGTGAGGGTCCCAAACACATTCTCATTCCCCTTCCCCAAAGCTTTCTTGGTCCCAGCTGGTAATTCCACAAATGCAGCATAAATGGCTCTGGACTCCTACTGCCTAAATTACAGCAACCCATCCTGTTGAGACTGCTGTCTCACACTGATCTGGATTGGCGTGAAAAAAAATATCGTAATCCCCGGGGCTCCAGTGCTACCATGTAAACTAGAGTTCCCAATCAAATGAACTCACTTACAGAGATGATGGGGGTGGGAACAGCAGCAAGGGAAACATTTGAAGCTGTTGCAGGGCCAGCAGCACGGGGAGGGAGCTGCGGCAGCTCCCCAGGTTGCTCTGGCTCCCGGGGACTGAGCCCAGCAGCACACATTTTGCAGGATGTTCGCCCGCATGGGGAAGGGGCTGCAGTCCCTGTGCTCAGCGAGCCTGTGCGAGAGCTCATGCTGAGGAAGCTCCTACAGCAAAAGGCTTGGGTCAGGCATGGGTTTACAGGAGGGATAGCACTCAGTGAGGCTTCTTCCTACCCACAACCTTATTCTGTTTGTTTCTGAATCCCACTTTCCCATCATGGCACCAGAAGCCGAGTCCAGGGTTGCAAATTTTCTCTGTTCCCATCAAAAGCCATCCACTGAGAGAACCACAATCTTGGGATGTGACAGGGACTGTGAGCCTGACCCCAGCCAATGCCACGGCCTGCAGGCATGCTACCCCCACACCATGCACGTGCTCATCCTCCAAAACATGCCCTCGTCCCACTATCAGGGCTGCACCTACCCGGACTAAAGGCAATCACTATCATTTACCACCCTAGCAAGGAAGACCCACAAATTTTTCACCTCCATCTAGTCATTCAGGTTCATCCACCCTTTTGTTGTTACACTTATGTCATAATCCTTTTTATTTTCTTGTGTGGGTGTTCAAGGAAATTGAATAGTAGGTACAGGCAGAAGTTGTTCAATAACTAATGTACAGGAAGCTGGTCATGGTAGAAAGTGGGGAAATAGAGAAATAATTCCTACAGTATAGTGGACAGGCTTGTCAGGAACAGCAGCTAATAAAGAGCAAGCTGGCCACATCTCAGAATTAATCTATAAAATATTATTAACATAACAATAATATCACATATTAGCAATATTATTTCATTAAAGATGTACTAATTGCTTAATATTGGTTCACACTGAATTTTGCTCTAATTCTCTCCTTTGGTCACCATTGCAGCTGTAATTCTGAGAACCTGTATGACATGCAATCCCTGCACAGACTCAAAGGGGCCATTGTAATTGCTTGGAGCGCAGGAAAATACTTCTCACCCTCATCAATCCTGCAGAAAGATGCACTGCGTGGTGAGATGTATTCCTACATGGCACACAGCACATTGGGACTATTACTCGGAGATAAAGCAGCCCTGGCGATGCCACCTGCAATGCTGGAAGATCCAGAGCTACAATTCTGGTGGCTGTTTTAAGACAAAAAGAAACTAAATCTGCATGTATGGTGTTAAATCTGACCCAACACATCCAGTTCAAAACTCAGGAAAGAGAGAGTTGTGGAGACTATATCTAGCTGGAGAAATTCATAAGTTCATTGTTAAATCAGAATATTTCAGAATAAAGTGTAAAAAGGCAAGAAGATTGGGGATAACGGGCTTTTCCAATGACGAACAGTTCACTGAAGCCCCGACCCGCCTCTTAGAATAACTGCTCATATTAACCTCCTCCTTGGGGCCTAATCTGCTGCAAAATGGGTCAATTAAGCAAAAGGCAGCCTCAGAGGGAGCAGCACTTACTGCTGGAACTCATCAGAGAACATGTGCAAGAGAGTCCTGGAGTGCTGAAAAGGTTGCTGGTAGAAAAGGAGTACAGTTGTACCAATTGCACTAGTCTGACCAGGAAAATGTGGGCTCTACCTCCACTCCATCAAAGCACGCTTGCCTGCAAGTTTGAATAGAAATATTTCAGACCAGCTTTATGGTAGCTCTTGGGTTCCCAACCTGGGGAAGCCATGTTCCTTTTCATAGTGCTGAAGAGGAAGAAGTCTCAGCTGGATTCAAGGGAGATGGAAATGGAATTTGCCATGATTTCTGCCCCCAAAAGAAGTCATAATACACCTTAAAAAATGAAGAAAAAAAAAAAAGTCACTTTGAAAAAGTATAGTCAAAAGGAGAGACTTCCTGGATTAAGTGTGCCAACACTCTCTACTGGAAGTACCTGGGAGAACAGACCCCTCTCCAAAAGGATCCATCACAACCCAGCTCTGTCAGGCCAGTGTCGAAGAGCATTTCCCCGACGTTCATCAACTCTTCCCCATTTAAAAGGGGAGCATGTTAGGTCTGGTACTTCCTCCAGTAACAATTTATGCAGTAATACAAAGATGACAATGACACAAGCCCCCTTTGAGGTTAGTTTGAAGGCACTAAAGCAAGATGTACCATTTGCTCTGTCAAAGCCAATGCTTACAGGGCAGCCCTGGCTAGAAATTCAGAAAATGCGAAATTCTCAGCTCTCCAGTTTGTTTGCCCTAAATACAACGTACAATGAAAAAAGATATCTGGCTTGGGTTAAGCTGAAGGAACAAACTTGTGCTCAGGGCAAAGGAAGAGACAAAGGTCAATGAAATTACATCAAATGCCAGCTGGGAATGCAGAGAGTGTAACTCAGTGAGAAAGTACCTCTTGTTCCTGAGAAATAAGAATCTGCACATCCTCTAGCTTTCTTTGGTAAATACAACCCTCATCATCATGGCTAGCAAGAGCTGCACTAATGTCTACCTGGTTCCTTCCTCCCCCTCTGCATCCCAGAGGGATCTACCAGGGCTGACAGCACCCAGAGAAGAGGCTGTGAAAGGGGAATAGCCCCTAACTGCCAGATTTCTCCCTCAGCTGGAATGGCTCTGTGTCTGCCTTCCCCAAGAGTTGCCACCAAAGCTGCTTTGAAGGCTTCTCACTCTGAGCCAGTTAAAACGGCCAAGTTCTTCCTTTAGCCTTCAGAAAAAGAAAGAACCGAGCTGTCTGGAAGGAGAATGAATGTCCCTTCGTTTCTTTAATCCCACGTACATGCACAGCCTATGGAAATGGCTATTAGTAATGCGATTTGACTGGTTCCTTTCCTCTTGTCTGCCCACCGAGCCCCTAAAAATAATAAATTCCCCTCAGCTCTGTTGCTCTGCTCCAGCACAGCACTGACACCCCATCCATTACCTCCCAGGAGCAGGTCCCTCTGCTGAGCTCTCCCCTCCCTCCGGGTGTAATTGAGCCCATTCCCACCTCCCTCCTGCTGTTTCACACACTTGCAAAATTACAGCGTGACACGATATTACACATGATGATACATAGTGTAAAATTGCTCTGGGATGAAATGTCACGTAAGATGTTAAAACCCAGAGAAAAGGGAAGAAAAATCTACCCCTGGATATTTTGCCCTGCCAGAGCTAAAATCCACCTCTCCAGCTATTCCAGAGCATACAAAGCTTCATTAACATTCAAACACCAAAGAATCACTGAGCTGCAATACCTAATAAACCTCCACTTTTTTTTTTATGATTAACATGAACCTTGGCAGTCTCTGAGCAATATAAACACTCACAGAGGGGAAATAAAATTTAGTGAGCAGATAAAACCTGGAAGTGCTGCAGGCATGAATCTGTCACGTGTGACTGCTTGAGTGGGTAAAAGAAGGGGGGGATTCGCCCACCCCCTCCCCAAAGTCTCATATGATTCCCAAAGGTTCCCTTAAGAGGGAACTGTCTGCTGGAATGGAGAAGAGAGAACATCATTACCACACCAAAAAACTCCCCCCCATCCTCCACAAAACGTGGAAAGAAGCCCTTAACATCCATGAAAGATGATGTCAACCTCCCAGCAGCAATAGCACACTTGGCTTGGTTCCTCCCCACGTTCCCCATAGATGAAGCACATGTTGCATTTTCACAACAGCACAGATAAAAAAAATATATATATTCTCATCAGGCAACAGGACATAAGTTGCCACAAGGTTTTGGTGATATCTAATTGCAGTGGTGTTCCAGCTAACCTGGTTTTCATGCTGTCCATCAAAGTACCCTTCCTACTCTCTTTGATTTCAACAGCTGCCCATGACTTTTGTTTTTCATCAAAAATTCCCTTTTTCCCTCTCTAGCCACAGTAAAAAGCCTTATTTAAAAGCAAACCAGAGAACAATGCCACATCCAAACAGCAGGGCATTCTTTTAATAGCCACTTCTATCGCAAAGTTTCTACATTTTCTGCCCTTATTGCAAAAATTTTCTGCTTTATGCCCTTCGTTTTCAGAGAGGGTGTGCACCCTTCACTCCCCAAGTCAACAAGAGCTGGGAGCTGCTGGTCCCTCCAAAAATCAAGCCCTGGGGGTTTGACAGCAATACTGCTAACCTGCCGAGCTACAGAGCCTGCAGGCAGCTCCAAACCAGTGCCGAGCTGGTGTCACTGTCACACAAACCAGTCTGCTATTTTGGTGCCTTAGAGTCCCGGGAAACCTGAACAGTCTGGAAATACCCGGGGAAAAAAGGAAGCAGAGAAATGCGGATCCTGAACAGAGGTTGGTGGGAACACTACTGCACAGAGCAGTTATTCATGAGCATTTTCAGGCAGTGCAGGTGGGGGAAGGGTCTGTCCACAGACGGCAGTTCCCTCGAATTTATGCACTGTTTGAACTGAGTTGACAAATATTTTTTTTCCCACTGAGGACTGGATGCGGACGGCTCTCTGTTGGTATTCAGCATCCAACCTGTGCTGGTGAGTTGTCAGGTGTGTGGTTTTGCTCCCATTAAAGCCACATATTATGTGCATTAGCAGCTGGAAGAACATAACTTATAATCATGGCCCTGGTGTCAGGGCTTGTCATCCCGCCTTTATGTCTTGTTCACAGGCTCCACTGGTGGTGTCACACGCTGCAAGCACTCAGCATAAAAATGGTAAAAAAAAATAAAAATAATTGAATAGGAAGAGAAAATAACACAGGCATTCAAATGCAAACCACCTCACAGTGAAACACAGAAGACATCCTACAAAACTGTGAAGCAACACCTTTTGAAAAAGGGTTGGTTTTTCTAACCCAAACCACAATTATTCTATGAAATTAATCACAATTAATCTAATAAATTTACTTTGTACAATACGGTCAGCAGAAGGAGCTCAGTAAGATTCCAAAAAGATTAGACATTCATATGGAGAGCCTCCACATGGCTTGAAGTAGGGCTTAATAAAACAAAAGGCACAGTCCCCTCTTCCCCCACCGAGTTCTCGTATTTGATGGCATGAACCAGCCATTCAGACCCAGATCCACAAAGGCAGTCAAGTGTCTAAACCTCCTCTACTTTGCTACAGGGGACACTAAAATCAGTAGGCACCTTCTGTAGGCTCAGATGTCTTCAGAGGGGTAAGAAATTGTCCATTTTGGGTTTTCATATGTTGCTCTGACACATCTGCCTCTGGGTCACTACAATGAGCCTGGTAGTCTGGTACAGCACTGCAACCCTTGTGCTCCATTACCAAAGCTCAGACCCTCACTGCTCATACTCAGGCAGCAGCCTTATTTGCTGGCTAAAATCCATTTGGAAAATCACCATGCTGCCCTTTATTTGGGGGGAAACCAGATACATTCATTCCAGATTTGGAGGAACTCAGCAAGAAGCGCTTGCTGTTTGTGGACAAGGCACAAGCCCCAGGTGCCCAGGCATTTGAAGCCACCCTCTGTTTGCCACCTTAGTGGAGCAATTCTCAGGATACGAACAGATGATGTGATCTTTATCAACCTGTCTGAAGAAAATAACGCAGAATATCTCTTCTGTGCTCATGCAACTCTTGCAAGAGGCGAGCAAGCAGGGATTTTCATCAGCATGGGTGGCACTTCTTAGATATCAAGCATGATTTTTTTCTAAACCTGCAAATAAATGTTTGACTCTAGACACCTTTCCCACTGCTCAGAGCACACAATATAAATGCTTACATACACTCAAAACAGGAGTACGGACAAGAAGATGCCACAACCAGGAAAAGCATTGCTGTCTATAGAAAAACCAGCCAGATGAGCAGCACCCAGAGAAGAGTTAATGCTCTCGGAGTGTAGAGTTGTGTGTTACCGTGAAGGAGACCAGTTTAATTCCCAGGTAAAGATCATTTACCACAGGAAAATCCCCACAAAATTCTGCACACTTTTCCTAGTCTTAGCAGCTGTAATGGGAATAAGGGACCTCAGAAGCCAGATGCCTCTGTCCATTCCTGTGCTGCAGTCTCACCCTCTTCACATTCAGGTTTGTCAGGAAAGGATGCCACTGCCGATGCCACGTCTGGTTCTCCAAGACACCTTCAGTGTTGCTGGGTACTGGGAAATTTTGTGACCTCTAATAGGCAACACAGTTGAAGAAATTCTCTTGGTTTTAATTTTCTCTTTGTAGAAGGAGAAAAACTCTGAATGAGGCAAAATTTGTTATAAACAAATCTGTCAAGATTATTTTCACAGAAGGGCATAGGAGCTATTCTTGGATAGGCAACAAGGCTCTTTCCATAGTTACACCTGGAAACCAACCTATCAATCCATTGTCAACCTAGACAACTTGCCTGCAAGAAAAAAACTCACAAAACTATCAATCCATTTGCCACAGGGCAATGTAAGAAAACCCAGGCATGTAAGCAGGGAGGGAGCCACAGGCTGACAGGTCACTCAGATGGATCAACCAAGGGGATAAGGACTCTGAAATACACCCCAGGAAGAGCTGCTCCACTGTTTAGACTCAGACAAAGAAATGGTGAGGTGCATTGCCCAGCACCCGGCTATACAGCCTGATCTACTCTGCAGGTAAAAATGATTAGGCTGTACTTCCTCAAAAATGGCATTTTACTTCCAATTTTTAACAATCCTTTTGTAATAAGTTTTTGATTTTTCTGATTTTATAGCAACAGCTTAGCCTCTGAAATTTTGAAAGGCTAACTGAAAAAAAGTGACATAATTGGGTCTTCACATTTACTTGGTACTGCTCAAGAAGATGTAGGATTTGTCCTTTATTATTACAGTACAGCTTTATTCCAGATGGTGTCCAGATTCTTAAGTAGAATCTCTTAGGAGATGCTTTGTAAGAGTAAAATGTCCTTAGTCATGTACCTAAATCTTCAGATCTATAGGAAAATACTCCTTAGTGATACAATTCTTCTTACATGAAGCTTAAAGAGGTCTTTTTTGGTCCTTTATCTTAGAATTCATACCCATAAACCAATGTGGCCCCAATTCTCCTAAGAACCCTGAACACCATCCATGAGGATGGTATAATCTTGGGGTCCAAAAACATCTCGCATCTGCTCCGCTATTTCATGGGTTCTTTTCAGCCCACACAGCCCAGCAATCAAAGTCCAAAAGACTCACAGAGCAGAGAAAAGAGGGTCATTTCTCCAACTACCTTAAAGCCTCAAAGGTGTCCACCTGAAACAGCACTGGCTGTCCCTGAGCCAGTTCCTGTCCCAGCCATGTCCCCACTGGCTCTATACATCTCCGCATAGACCCCCCACCACGACTACACCACTGAACCTCTCTGAGTTTGCAAATCTTAAAAAGAACCATCTATCTTCTGAGATGACTACGTACCCACCAAGAACTCCTCTGCTCTGCGCCTCGTAATACTGTGATTGCAGCATGAGTGTGGAACAAGAACACCGTGTTTCTAAGCAATTTGTCAAATAATTAAATTATGCACACAATAACTAGCTGGCTCAATTATATTAGCCAGTCTCCATCATGTAATATAATTTCTAGTGGCTGTTTAGGCACTAATAGCCTCAGATCTTTTTAGCTGTGTCTGGTGCCAGCTGCAGTCTGCATGAGGTCTTTCTGTGCCAAGTCAAACCCCTTGAATGGAAAATTCATGGGTTGGTTTCCAAGTCCCTGTTCCTTATGGAAGTTCTAAAATGCCATTTCAATGAGGATGTTTCCACCATCAAATATTAGTGACTTTCCACTTAGGTAAATAAAAAGCTCTGTTTGGTTCGCTTTTCCTTTTCTGCCATTTAATGCCATAAACATCCTTCATCAGAATAGGATGGTATATTGAGATGCTATAATACTGTTTCTAGGAACACCAAATAAATACATGGCCTTTTTGGCAGACCACACAGGTGTTTAAAGGTCTTTTTCCCTTCCTCCTACAAGAATATTTTCTTCCTTTTTCAACTATCATAAGCCTTCCCTCTGTACTTCTGTGACTCTGCTGCCTTCAAAAGAAAAGAAGCAACGACTCAAAATTAAACAGGTGGGGTGACTCAGGAACACTGCTTATAAAGGTACTTTTAGTCCCAAACCCATGGTCCTAATAACACCTGACACACCACTTCATGAGCTGAGCAATGCTGGAAGAGGCTTCCTTCCAGATCACTAATTTGAGATGGTTTTTCAATTAGTGGGATTGCAGTAGACAAATACATCATCTCCACAGCAAACCCTTCATCAGTGACATGCTGCCGCTTCCCACTGCACTGTGCAAAGCCTTGGTGGTGACATTTCCTCCAGTCACTTCACGTGGGACATGACAATGGATGCCTCACCTCATCAAGAGCCCTTTTTAAATGCATTAACAGGAATACGAGATAAATCAAGTCATCAATAAAATGTCTCCTTGCCTACCCTCTGCCTGCCTAGACTCAACCTCTGAAGAATCTCATACATGCAAAATAACCCCCTCTCCCTGCTTCCCTCACGTTGGATTTGGTGCAGGGAAAGCACTAGGAGCCCTGAGTAAGAACAGCTCCGGGGATTAGCACATGGCAACAGAGCTGGGAAATGCAGGTTGTGTTCCTTGTTCTGCTGCTGGCTTTCCTTGGCACCTGACACACGCTCAGGTCCAGCTCCACGGCTTGCTCCCTGCAAGCTCCACCAAGATCCACCCAAAGCTCCAACCATCCAAGTCTACAAGAGCCTGGCTTTCTCTGGGCCCATGTGTGCACAACCACCCAAACACCAACACCATCCCACGGCCAAAGATCAGGCTGGTTCTAGGGAAACACTGAGGTCTGTTTGCTTTATGAAATTGCCTTCTTCCACAGGCAGGGCAGTTTTCAGAGCAAACCTTTCAGACTGGAGTATTGATGTACTTGCTAAGGCACAAAATGGCATTCCTCCAGCTATGTTTTCTGGTGTATTTGCCTCTCCCATCACTTTCTTATATTTTGATTTTACACATGACACTACCATTTTTCTCATCTGCCACCAACAACAGCAGACTTCATTTAAAGATGCCCAGAACAATTTAAGCTCTTTACATGCCAGAGCCCAAGATAACTTTCCCCTACCACTCCCCAGTCCCATGGACTTCTTAGATAAAACGAAATCGAGGTCAAGCCTGCACAAATTTAAACCTTTGTTCAGCGCACTCTTGTGGTTAAAAAAAAAAATCAATTGTAAGTTTGTTCCTTTAAGAAGGTCAACACATTCACATGCATTTCAGCATCTATGTCTACCATCACGGGTCAGGAAATAACGCTAATAAGATGGCAGCATGCATGGTCCAGTACACCCATTTCTCTTAAAAAACTTATTATGTGGGTGCTTCATACAAGGACAAAGTGAGGACTTGGAGAGCAAAGTGTCTCCTGGGTAACTTTAGAATTAAAAGCCTTTCAATTTTAAATCAGAAATGTGAAACTTTATTGCTGCAAATGACTTACACAAGCTAGTCTTTTAAAAACAAACAACAAAAATGAATAATCTAGCTGACTATGATGCCTTCTAAGGCATGAGGCCAGTTCCATTAGCTGTGGCTCTGGCCCAACAGGCTTAATACATCTGCAAGTACTAACAAAAGGGAGCTCAGGTCTGTTTAACATTCAATCAGCAGGCTGTCCTGCTTTATAAATAGAAAGAATGAAACATTACATGTAAAAAAAAAATTATGAGTGAAGCATTTCACTTCCCTGATTTTTTTTTTCTTTTTTAGCATTGTGGTTTGGCTACAAGACTTAAAATACACTTCACAACAGTCAATAAACTTTGCCTTGGCTTCAGTCAGCTGAAAACTCTTTCTGCCTCCATCCCATTCGGCCCCTTCTGTTACATTAGCCAAACTAGCATTAAGCATATTTCATTCCACCTCAAATGCCGACAAGAAAATTAATTACCCAACAAATAGGGTTTGCTGTGGGGTGACAGACGTACCAGAATGAAACCTGGCATTGTGTTGTTGGAGACAAAGATGCAGTGTAAGAAATTGTTCAGACTCAATGGAAACTGTAATTACATGTTGTAATTAGCAGAATGGGTATCTCCATGAAGTTGCTTATGAAAATCTTTTCCACGCGTTTTGTTCCAAAGCAAAGGGTCAGTAGAGGTTTCTGCTCTGTTACCCCTTTCTTCCTCCAATATATCATGGTTTGGAGAATTTACATTCAGCAGGTCTACCCCACAAACCCTTACTCGTGAGTATTCTCTGTGACTTCCATTTTTAGACATTTTCTGTACAGCAATTTAGGAAAAAAATAACCCTGAACAAATCTCTTCAGCTGATTACTCTATCAGTGCTTGCAGATGGCAAAAATAAAATATATTTGAGGTGGTTTTGCTGACTTTGTGGAAGACGTGTGTGTTGCTGTAAAAAGAATATAAAACAAGAATACACTTTAAGGAATGACCCATTTCACATAGAAGCTATGTCTTTTTTTTTTCCTCTGCTTTTCTAGGCCTATAGAGCATTCTAGTTAAATCAAAATATACTTTTCTTGTGTGTGTTTTAGACATGGCAACTCTTCCTGGCTTTATTTTCTTGGGACCTAGCCTGTACCAGAAAGCCAGGTAGTAGCTGGGAACTCTTAAAAAACCCCAGACTTTTAGCCAGACAGGGGAAAGCTTGCAGGGTTTATAGCACCATACCTGGGGATGTGGTCAGAACAATCTGTTTTCTGGCAGCTGAGCCACAAATCCACATTCAGCTCATCCTCACAGCTCCGAATTGTCACTGATGGCCACAAATGGCTCCATCAATCTATCTCCATGCAAGCTGTGAGACCAGCCAGGACAGATACGACCTATCCTCCTCTCTTCCCATTACAGCCAGAGGAGGAGAAGAATGATTTCTGAGCTCAGGCAGAACGATGATGAGCAACATTTCTCACTTTCTTTCATGCACACGAGTGAGAGTCTGAATCCACAAAGGTGCAAGCAGACAAAAAGCCAGGCAGGGCTGAGCAGTGGGTTTGTGAGAAAGGACAAACTGTGACCCTCTGCATTGCAGTGGAAAATATTCAGCCTCCAAAGACAAGACAAAGTGTGCATCCAGAGACAAGTCACTCCATCACTGTCCAGAGAAGACTCAGGTGAAGTGAGGGCTGCCTGACAGCTCCACAAGAACATGCCCACTGCATCTGAGCCCCCTGGGAAAGGAGATTGCCTGATGAGAGGTGGGCACTCCCAAAGGGAGTAAAATAAGTCTCCAAATCACTCCCTGGAGACTGAAATCAACCCCTTTATTCTAACACCTCTCCAAGACCCTCTTTGAGTGCAAGATTCGACAGAAAAATGTGATACCGTCCCCAGCGCTGGTGCCGGTGCAGCAAGATGCCCGAATGCTGCTGCCACTGCTCCCCTGTGCCTTCACCTTCCTCAGTTTCCTCCGCTTTGTCCCTTGTTCTGCCCATCCGAGTGCCGTGCAGCCTGGAAACAACATCTCAGGCACATTAGCAATTATCAGCAAAGTGAGAAAAATCTCTGTGTATTGGAGCATGTTCCCTCCCTCGAGCACCGCTCGCATTAGTCAGTGTAATGGGATCTTTCAGCAGCCACTCTGCATCTTCCAGATAACCGATGTGATGTGGCAGTCGCCATGGTAACATTGTTATTGTTAGCATTAAAAAGCAGTAAGGAAAATTGTCCTTCTCACACTCAGAGGAGTCCTTTCTCTACGAGTTACTCCTGCCCTGTGGTAACTTAACAATTAAAGGAATCTTTAAATTTATTTAGCTATTGAACAGGCACAATGAAAAGCCCCATGCCATTTTTCTGGGATTCATTCCTTTGTTAGTCAGAGGAAGAACTATCCGCATCAAGCAATAGCCTACAGGTGAAAGCAGAACATACCACAGAGAAGTTTGCAGGAACCGTGGCACGGACGGGGGCTTTGGGAAGGGGAGCAAGGAGCAGAAAGGGAGGCTGGGTGTGTGTGCAGCAGAGCAAGGGAGAGTTGCCACCTAGACAGCTGCAGCAGGGATGGGTTCTTTAAAAACAAGGGTGGGGCACAGGTAGATAAATGTACGCATTCAGGGAAATGAGGTGTTTCTCAAAGGTACACTCACAGTGCAGTCGTTCGGCAGTCCATTCTCTGCACCACACTATACAAGACACCTTGTGCTCACATCTCAGGGGATCTTACCCACAGAAATAAAGTGATCCAGACCTGCTCCCCACGTCCTCCACAAGCATACAAACCCAGGACTTTCCTCTGAATTGCAGTGCCTGTGACACGAGGATCCTTATACTACACGATCCAGCTGAATACCCTGGGGATGCAATGGGCCAGATTCTAGAGGTGCAAGCAGGGGAAGCATCTTCCATCTCAGCAAACCTGTTACCAACAGCAAACCAAGCTCTGGCCCTGGCTCAGAAAAATCTTTCTTAATTAGGAGGCAAGTATTTCAGATACCGGCTTGTTTTTGATAATGAACAATTATTGCATCAATGTCTGCTTTGTAGGGTGTGGCTGGAGACAAACCGATTTTGTTCTAAATCTTTCACATTAGGTCAGAGGAAAATAATTGTTTCAGTATGAACATTTCCATAGCAGAAACATTCGAATGGGTTCCACTATATTTTAAGAACCTGATGAAAAACGTGGTGAATAATTACAACCACTGATACTGGATCTGCATGTATCAGAGCAGCTTCAGGGTGGAGGGAGGAGAGGGTAGATCTAATGATAAGAAATATATTGTCGTTGCATACTCAACAGGAACGGATTACACAGCCAGTGACTCTGAAAATGGATCTTGCCAACTTCTAGAAAAAAAGAGTGAAGTTCCCAGTCTTCTTCAGGGACATAATGATCAATACTTGCAGATGATTTTTCCAGGTAGATGAACTGCTCACAAGAAAACATTTTAAATATCTCAGTTTATCCCCCATACACCCACTCCCAACTTGTTCTGTTAAAGGCAAGTACATAGATTAACTATTCTAACTCTGAAAGACTGGTAACCTCAGCTTTCTTAAGAAAATGATCCATGAAAAGAAAAGAACTGTGGAAGACTCGAGAAGTCAGATAACTATGGCAGGTAAGTGTCATCCAGCTAGTAGTTATTAAATAATTGTCTCCCTGAAAAAGCAGTAATGAATAGCTCTATGGCATTTAGTGATAGCAGAGGTCAAACCGGTTGCACGTGAACTTGTATAATAAAGAGAGCAATTTGCACAAAACCAGAAACCGACAGGCACATGTGCCAACCTGATGCTCCATGTTGTAAGCCTATGCCGAAAGGCCACTCCAGCACCTTTTCTGGTGCTAGGTGGAGATACAGAAAAATCTGGGCAAACTCAGGGCCAGCACAGGGCTACACACACTCACTGGGTCTGACTGGATCAACCACAAAATCCATCAGCAACTATTCTCCAGCTTGCTTCTTCTTAAACAGGGTGCTGACGTCTTGAACACAAGTGACAGCCAAGAAAGTGGGTAGAAGCCCACTCTTCACCTTGTAAACACTTCTGGTTGATTTCTGTGTTATCTGGAGTGGCTGGAAGACAAAAGGAGTCACTGGAAACCCTGTCCTCCAGAAGCAGCAAGACTTTTCCTTCAATGGATAATCTTTTGAAAAGCAAAAGAGCATTTGATCTTGTTTCAGTATTGATAGAAAGAAATAAGGCAGAAACTCATGAGAATGAAGATATTCCTATGAGAGATTGTTCTTAAAAGCTGTAACACCTGTCACTGGCAAAAGACGCAGTAAGCCCTGCCTCAAATGCAAAGGGTTAGATCTGTTGTCCCACAAAGGAACATGATTCTGTGATGGAGTCATCACATTTGCAGACCTCTTCTAGTGCACCTCAGTGTCATCACTGGATGGCTGAGCATGGTAACATGCACTACCTCCTTCAAAGCATGCAAAATGGAAGGCAAATACCAGATACTATTCCCCTCCGGATTGAGAAACCTTGGTATATACATCGTTAATGCAAAATAAGATTTTTGCAGTTCAAAAACTTCCTAGAGGGATACACTCCAAAGGCATAAACAGTCCGGAGGAGGCAAGGTCTATAAATCACTGCCAGTCAGCTTAGAAAAAAATGTCATTGCTTGTCTGTGGAGGAGTAAAATGATAACAGAAATTTCTTTTATGTATGGATGGCTCAACCGTAACACTATTTTAACATCATTTTCTTGTAACCCATCTACACACAACGATTTAAACATCTGTTATAAAGTATGTATGGGGTGACTCATCCAGCTGAAGAATAAGCCTAATTGGTCAAACTTCCAGGACACTGTGTGCTGAGCTACACAGAATCATAATCTCATCTATTAGGAGATGTGACAAGTTGCAGAAGCTATCTAAAATTCCTGGAAGAGGTAGTGTGAAGTAAGAACCGTTGCCTAGGGACAGTCTCTTCTTTACGATAATTAAAGAGCTCAGAGCCGTGCTATTCTGGATGGATGAAAAATATGCATGCATAAGCTTAGAGTCTGGCTTTGGCTTGCTCATGCAAGAAAGTTGTCTAATAATTCATTAGACTCTTCAATAAAAGATATTCAAAAGGCAGAGTAAAGGGCATCTGTGAATTTGACTGCCATGTTCCTATGGTCCCAAAATTTCCCCCAGGGATCTTGCTCTTCTGTATAATGGAGCTCAGAAAAAAAAAAAAAAAAAAAAAAAAAACACACACACAAAAAAAACTCTGCCACACCACAAACCAAGAACTCGGGAAGAGTTTCCCTCTTCCCTGAGAACATTCCCATATCAAGCGACCAAAAGTGGAGGAAAGAAAGGCACTTCATTGATTGAAGCAAGAATGTTAAAAACCTCTCCAGAGAGATTACTAGTGGGTGGGGAGCACAGTCATAAATATGGAAATTCAGCAGCATTTTTCCACAAATACTCTGTAATGACAGAGATTCACTTTGCCATATTTCTGTTTGAATTGATAATTCTACTCTGAGTGAAAAATAAAATACAAGACATCTTTCTTGCTATTCTCCAGGATGCCAAAGCAGTGCACTAGCAGACAGGAGAGGACCTCTTGGCTATTTCTTTGCGCCCTCTTACTGTCCTGTCTCTTTCCCGAGCATACACGTACCACGTACTGAGGTGCACTGCTCCTCATATGCAGATTAGTAGAGCCATAGTAGCAAAACTGTTCCCTATGAAAATCCTTGAATTCAAGCATTGCTGTGGACTCACACCAGTTGTACATGCATTTCCCATACAGATCTCACATATTTGGAGCTCACTGAACCAATGGACCATCTACACTTGGATGGACTTTTTTGCCTTTCTCTCCATCATTTCTCTTGCAGAAACCAATGGGATGATACACTTGCTTCTGCCAGCATATAGCTACCAACAGCCTGGCTCAAGTATAGATGAATAATTTTAATCAGTATGTTAGCAAGAAGGCGTGGATGATATTTCCAACGCACCATGTATTAGAAGGCTATAAAAAGCAACCAGCCAGCAAAAGAAAATAGGATGATCTCATTTATATTATATTTTTTAAGCTTTTAAAAGTGTAGCCAAACTGAATTAATAAAAGTTAAGTATTTACTATTATTTCCTCTTACAAAAAACAAATGTAAAATTATTTCATCAGTACCAGATAATGGGCCTGTTTATAACCAGAGGGCAGTATTTTTAATAACTTCACTAAAAATATGCACTGGTATAAAAATGTGGTGCAATGAAAAAAAAAAAGAAGTACAAAAGGTAATGAAATATTACCTATTATCTCAGCTCATTTTTGTCAGGAAATAATACTACAAACTTAATATGATACATGGAAGCTTTATGAAAAGCAGGCAGGGAGAGGCTTATAGTCTTATCCAGTATTAGATGAGAAGCTGAGTGATTAATAAGTTGACACTGAAGAGCAGAGAATGGAAATCATACGGACTTTAGGGAAAGGAAATAGCCTAAAAATGAAACTGTCATCCTGCCAGGCTGCATAGGAAGAGGCAGAGCTCCCACAGCCATCCCCACCACGCAGCGAAGGGGAAGGCAGCTTAACCCTCTGTCAATGCTGGGCAAGCAGCTGGACCCCCGCTCCCCCGTGCTGCTGCTGGGTGAGAGCGACGGGAGAACTGCGCCGAAAACAGGGAGAGGAAAGGGAAAAACACATCGAAAGGAGAGGTTTGAATGCAACAGCAAGTTGGCTATTTGAAGAATGGGAAAAATAAGACACTCTATAGAAAGAGTAGATGAAATGAGATTTACCCACAGCAGTGGATGAGCTATACGTATAACTTATGGCCTCCAGCATACACAGTGTGTAAGGATGAGAGGTTCTTGATTGTTTTTTAAATAACAAAGACCTTTTGATGGGATTAAAACTTGGTTTTACACTGACTTTAACACTGCTCAGGGCTGCAGGATAAAGTTGTAAATACCCAGTGGCACCCTTACTTACAATATCAACAATGCCATTTATTGCGGGTCACACACCAACACATCACTTCCAGGAGACTCCACATTTCCTGCTGTTTCTCAGGCACATTGCGTCTGGTTCTGATTTGTACATTGCTCACACTGGAAAATGTCTGCTGTGGTTTCCAAGGCTGGAGATTTAAGTGTGGCTAATTTGCTGTTTAGTTTACTAGTGATACCAGCAGAGAGTCACTATTGGTGGTAAACAGGTACTACGCGTGCAATAACATCAGTGAGGAATTCAGTCAAAATCAACAGCATGTAAGCCCCTGGGAAGTCATTTAGATCAAAACGCAATGTCCACTGGAAAAACAAAAACAAAAACAAAAAAACCAAACCCAAAACCAAAAAAACCCAAGAAGCTATAAACATTTATTCACAGATCTCTTAAGAATAAATTATGGCTTTAAATATCCTGGATGAAAGCAACAGAATTGTCCTTGTGAAATATATGTTAGTGAATTTCTGGAGAAAACAGAAACAGTGCCATTCTGGAGTGCTTCAGAAGAGAGAAGCTAAACATTCTTCCTTTCAATAAGGTCAACAATCCTTATCTTGAAGTTTATCAAGGATGAATGGTAACAATTTTTCCTGGATCACATTCCAGTTTTAAAAATGATAGCTTTCTTCCAAATTACTCAAAAATAATTATAATAAACATTTTTATTTCTTGCAAAACTAAGAACAACTGGGCTGAATTAAAGACTATTCAGTTGCTTGAGTCAATTCCTGTTAATTGTTGAGGATGATACCCTTTCACAAAAATTTATAAATTCAATCCTAGCTCTTCAAGGAGCAGGACTATTGCTTAGCACTGCCTGGTCTCTATGTTTTCTGCTCAAATCATTGATATTTCCTCTGACTTTGGAAATGTGAAATCAGATCTCACATTTTTATCACTCCCATGCTCTGTGGTTTAGCAAAAGCACCGTATCTGCTCAATGAAAAGGGAAAAAATACCAGCAGCTACATGCTTGGAGTCTAATTTTAGGAGGAACTGAGCCATTCTAATCTGCTGCAGTCAACAGGAACTGAGGGCACTCAATAATTCATGAGTTTCTGTTTGAGTTAGAGCCTGTTGAAAATTTCTCAAGGAAACATTTTTCATCAGAAAATTCCAATTCCTGTGAAGCAAAACTGCTTACAGGACAGGATATGCTTGTATACTTGTCTAATATCTCTTCTTTTATCCAGTTGGAAATGGCTTTTAATCTATAATAATATAATTGTACAATAATAACATATTTTAAATATGGAAAGTGTTGCTTGACTACAAGATAAAAGATTTTTTAAAAGATGAAAGAAATTGTTTCAATCAATCCTCACTGATTTTTTTTTCTTTTTAAACACAAACGTTTGAGAAGAAAAAGATTCAAACATGTTTTACTTTCAATTTGGGCTGTAAAACATTCTCATAACTTTTCCTGGAAAAAGAAAAACATTTCCTGCTTTAGATCTAGTTAGTTTCATGCCCATCCTAAAAAAACCCCAAACCTTTATACTCACACAGATAAACCTCTCTTTGACCCTAGCAATGAGTGGAATGTTTAAATTTGTTATGTCTTTACTGTCACTTTGATTCAGTTATTTTAAAATTAATGGCATTCGCATCAGAAGGCAGCAGAATAACCATTTCTTACCTTTAGTCTTTCTGTTACACCATCAGTGAAACTGACTGTGAATTCGGCAATTTTGGGCACTCTGAGTTTTCCTTTGTTCTTCTGGTCAGGCTGGTATTCTGTTCTTGTCTTCACAATTACCTGGAAAATATCAACTTTTAAGGTTTCTGAACACAGCATATATTTTCTTTATTATCTAAGTGTTTCTATATAAGCCATCCCCTGGATCGACACAAGCGCCTTAGAACCATAAATTAACACAAACTCATCACACAGTCAGGAGCTACGAGAGGCAGATAAATAGTCAGGAAGGTACAGAGACCTAGGACAATGAGCTTATCACATTGAGCCTTGAAATAGCTGACAGTAAAATGTTTAACATCCACTTTCGTTTAGGACCAGGTGTATAATTTCTCTATCATACGCAACAAGCAGAACACGCAGAATAACAGCCCATCCTAAAGAAGAGCCTCACTTACTGAAAGCCCATCCCAACAAGCTCCATTGAAGCTGATTTAAATTTAGGCCATTTGGCATCTCATTTATTCAGGCTCTAAATTATCAATATTAATCTCATACTATCACCTTGGGTTTTCCCCAGAAGATCTCAGTGTCATTTGCTGACTAATCCGGGTCCTACTAATCTTATAAAAATGAGGTGGCTTACGCCAATGTAGCCATAAGCGACTTTTAAAAGGGTACGGTCAAATTACCAAAATTGCATTGTCAATCTGCATTGAATTTAATTGTAACCCAGAATGGCTTGAAATATTCTGGGTAAAATCCACCCACTGCAAACACAGAAAAGGTTACACCTAATGCCATCCACTCCCGGAGGGGACTAACGTCAGGGCTGTGCTCTGAAACCAACAGCCCTCCAGAGGAGTGAGCGTATCCAACCTATTAGACATGAGAATCTTAAAAGACTACCCATCCATGAGCCTGTGCAGGAAAATAGAGGTGTGAGAGCATCCCAGCACAGCTACACTATCTTAATCTAGCTGGCAAATGCAAGAGAAGACAAAATGGCCCCGTCCTCAGGACTGGCCACGAGCTGGAGCTCATCCCTAGAGAGGGGGATGTGGTTATGAGCACACGCTACCACCACGCGGCTGCACAAGTCCCAGTCCAGGGACAAGGACCGCAAAGCGTACAGCAATTTGGTGTGGTTTGCAAGGACTGGATAGGATAAACACAAAGGGATAGAAAGAATATCAAAGCTCTCAATCCCAGGGCCAAGACTTCCACTTTTTGGCCTCCCATTCTGAACTGCAGGACTACGCAGCCGTCAGCCTTACCAAGGTGAAAATTAAATACTCCAGGAGTGGTGCCTGGTTCATATGAGAGTGACAAGAGTGATCCTAAAGCTCTTTGTTAGAAACAAAGAGTCGTGAAGGATTGAAAAAGATTAAGTGATGCACAAGGTTGAGTTACCAGCTAATGAAGAACTTACTTCCAAATGAAGATAGCAAAGTCTGGTTTGGAACAGAGAAAACCCCAGGTATTTAATCCTCCTGCACTTAATGCCATGTGAAAATCAGTGAGAGAAAATCAGCTTGGAGTCATAAGCCAATTTTCTGGATTCAAATGCAAATCATTAAAGACTGATGAATATTTACATTCTCCAGCAAATCCCTCTCAATAATATTTATTACTGTCCTGGTTTCAGCTGGAACAGAACTTTCTTCACAGTAGCTAGTGTGAGGCTGTGTTTTGGATTTGTGCCAGGAAGGCAGCTGATAACATACTGATGTTTATAGCTGCTGCCAGGACAGTCAAGGACTTTTCAGCTTCTCTGCTTTGCGGGTGTGCAGATGCAGGAGAGGCTGGGAGGGAGCACAGCCCCAACTACTGGCTTAGGATTCAACCTTAGGTTTAGGACTGAGACCCAGACTGGCCAATGATATATTCCATATCATGCACATCATGCCCAGTATATTGTGAGGGACTACCCAGAAGTTTGCTCTCTGGGTTGTCTCTCTCTCAGACTCTGAGGCTCTTCTCTTTTCTGGGATTGTGGTTTCTGGACTCTCTCTTCTCCGGGATCATTAGCCAGGAACAGGCTGCGGGCTGAGCCTTGGTCATTGGGTGGTGAGTAGCTGCACTGTGTATCACTGTTTTGTATATTATTATTATTATCATTATTATTTTCAATTTTATTGTAGTTTAGTTATTGAATTGTTCTTATCTCAACCCACAAGTCTCTTTTCCCTTTACCCTTTTAATTTTCTCCCCCACGCCTAGAAGGGAGGAGGGTGAGCGAGCGGCTGTGTGGTTATTCCTTGCTGCTGGTTGAGTCAAACAGCAGCAGCTACAGTAGCATTTGCAATATTAAGCCTTGGGAAGACAAGGGGATAAAAAGCCACCCAAATATATTAACATTTTGGAACTCAGGATTTCTAATGACACAACATAGATTATGAGATATGACAGATGGGGACAACCTTGACTTGGCAGGTTTGGGATGAACCCTAACCCTACTCTGAACCTAACCCCACTGCGCTCTGAAATGCAGCCCAGCACACTGTGCACCAAATAAAGCAAAGCCCCCTCCATCCAGGACAAGCTCGCCCACGTTAGCTCTGAGGTACAAACAAGCAATAAGCTCATTTTCTCCCTCAAAAGGAGGCAAGCGCACTCAGGACTCCATGCAGCTGGCCCCTAGCTTTCCAGCCTCCTTGCTGGCCTTTTGCAAACCCAGTACAGTAAATTACAGAGTGTCAGCCATCAATGCCTGCCAACCAGTCTTCGGAAATGGCACTCATTCTGTTTTCAAACCTACCAGTCACAATATCCAATTCTCCCAAATTCATGCTTCCTGCTTGATATAAATCTTAGTTGCAGGCAAAATTTTTCAATATAAATAAGGGCTTTTCCACAACCTCTGACATGAGGTCTTAATGAAGGACCATGATGCCAGAATGTAAGAAAAAAAGAAAAAATTAAAAGCCTTACTTGTTTCTAGATACAATTTAATTTTCTTAGACTCTTTGTCATTAACGTCAGTTTTCTTACAGGTATTTTTAACTGTTGTTACATTCAACCAATATCCTATAAGCAGGAAAGTTTGAATTATGCTGCCTACAAGGATACAGCATGAGACTGAAAATAAACCCACACAGCCCTTCACAAGGCATCAGATTCAAGTCCAGTAGCAATGTCTATCACGTCTACGAATAAATAAGTAAGCTCAGTCCCCAGGCATATCAGAAGCTACTTGAAACCCAATTTGCTGACTGTGCCAGCAGTGAATGTGTGTGTGTGCAGAGCCATAGTCATCCTGCGGGTCAGTGTTTCGCAGAGAAATTTGCAAAGGTATCAAAAAGCTGTAGTAGAGGAGGTAAGAAGTCCCTTTGCTAAAAGCCTTTTGGCACTGCAAAAGCTCTCCACAAGTATCTTTGTCAGACACCTGGTGGAATTACTCAGCAGAAGAAAGACAAGGCAGTCAGAAAGGTCTCCTCTTCAAAGAAGAGCACAGAAATAAAATGACGAAGGACAAACAGAAAGCTGAAAACCTGTAGTGCGGGGGGAGCATTCAATATTGTGGCAGTAACGATAAAAATGTGCTTTCCTAAGAGCACAGGGTGCACATTTAGAAGAAAAGAGCTACCTCTTGTTCAGTCGCCTACAGCCTAAATAAATAAGCCTGAGCACGGATCCCAAATTTGCAGCAATGCTCACCCCCTCTCCATCCAACAAGTTGCCATCAGGAGCCCACACAAAGGCTTCTGGAAACTGAGTTGTGTTCATCACACTCCCTGAGCCTCCTGCACTAGTGAGACTACCACAGTCAGAGCTACCTTGGCAGTATCCAGAGACGGGTGTGAACGCTGTCAGATGATAATCCACAGCCACGCACCCCCCACACACAGCTTTTAGTGGAGCATTTGCTATGCTGAGAGCCTCCTGTGCACGTGTCGGTTGGGAGTGCCTCTGAAACAAGCCTAAATGAGAGCTGGCCAAAACCCAGAAGAACTTTAGTCTAAAGCACGAGGTATTAATCTAAGTGCAATTTTAGAAAAGGAATAATTACTCTCATAAAGACATTTTTCTATATTTTTGGCATTATTGGGTTTTTGCTGTTTTGGTTGTTTGTTCTGTTTTCATTTTCCAGTTTTCTGATTGGAGTTGGGTGGGAAGGAAGATTTGCCTTCCCTCCACGCCCTGCCATCACTGCTTTTTCACCTTTTCTTTCCATTTTGTCACTGAGAAAAAATTCCTGGCAGTAAAATCTTCCAGAAATTCTAACCAAATTGCTGTTGGATGTACAGTAATAAAACCCCCACTGACTCCACAGCCAGTGCAATGATCAGCATTCATTTATCACCGGCTGCCCCAGAGCACTTCCATCAGAGCCCAGGATCCCACTGTTTCCATGCAAACAAGGTACATTCATCTCACACCACGACAGGCTTCCTGGGAGAGCTACTGGCGTTTATTACAAACCACAGCAAACAGAACGATCCCCATTCCCTCTTCTTGTCGGTTTTTTGCAGCTTTGCTGACTTCAGTAGAGTTATTCTTGATTGAAACCGGTGAAAGGGAGTATAAAATTGGGGTCCTGGGTAGGTTGCAATTCAAAGCAAACTGAAGTGAAAAAAAAATGCCCATCTCCTCGCTTTCTTGTCTGCAATGCTGTCACGGTGCAAATGAACTGCTCGAACGGGTAACTTCCAGAGCTGGCAGCAACCCTTGGATGTGCTCTGGCCTCCTGAGCACAGACAATCAAACCACTGCTTAAATGGATAAGTAGTCTCTTGAATACTCCCAAAAAGACAACTAGTCCCCTCTCCACCCCCACTGCAGCAACACCATTCTGCCCATTCTCTGCATTTGCCTCCTTGAGCTCCCACCTCCTCCTGCGTGCTCCCTAAGGCTTGTCTTGACTCATACTCCTCAAAGTGAGAAGGGTCTGGCTGTTTTAGGTTGGAATCCCTAACCATGAGCTACTGGGGCAGAGAATATTATCATTATTATTACTACTACTACTACACAACCTGCACACCTGTAAATGGATATTAAAAAGCAAGAACAGTCCCATGCACCAGCTCATGCCCATGCCTCACTCTGTGTGTTGTGATCCCCCACCAAAGCAACCAGCCTCCCAGTCAGCTTGGTCCAGTCTATCTATAGCACTTTAAAGCCAGTACTGTGGATGGAGCCTAGAAGAATACTAGGTCAGGGGATCTTCCTGCAAACTATGTTCTGCTATAACCAGTTCTTAAAGTTTTCACACTATTTCCCTGAGACCCTCCACCTTCAAATTGCAGAGAGAATGTGCTGTTGATGACAAATGCAATAAAGGGGACACAAATAAATTACCTGGGACTTTCTTCATTTTACATCCCAAATAGAACTGTTCTTTCAAAGCTCCTTCCTAGCTGACGTGTGCAGGCTGACTGTAAGAAGAGCTTCCATGGAGCAGCAAAGAGACACAGTTACGGGAATCCACACCGCCACTCCTTGCAGCTTCCTTCAAAACCAAGTTTATCTAGCATTTGAACTCATTAACTTCCAATTCAGCAAAGCTCTTAAGCATGCAAGTAGTCCTATTAACGTCAGCAGGATTAGTCAGATATTTAGCTAAGTGTGCATTTAAGCGCTTTGGCCACTTAAGCTGGTTTCAATCACCTTCCACAGACAGTTATAATACCGATGCTCAGGGCTCCCGTGGCATTCTTCAGCAAGACCTCTCAAAGCGCTTTACATGCCAGTGTGACCCCAGAGTCCCCATATTACTTATGGAGGAGTAGGGGGAAAAAAAAAAAGAGAAAAAAAAAAAAGCAGCTTAATAACTTGTGCAGTCACACCAGCAACTGGTGGTTGAGTCAAGAAGACAGACCACAGCTCGCTGCTACTTAAAGTGCACCATGTTTTCTCAGGTTTTCATTAACTGAGCAATAATAGTTGCTCCAGCACATTCTCCATATAAATATAACATTCTTGGGATCAGGGGCTAGCAAGAGATACGTCTGGGGTGGGTAGGAAGTCCGATGCTCTATGGAAAATGGCAGCTCTCTGCAGAATTGTTGTCCTCAAACATTCTAGGTTAGCAGATTTAAGAACACTCTCCATGACTTGAAAGGTTTTTACTTTCTGTTCTCTTTCTTACATCTTCTGGTTCCTCATTCCAATCCCTCAAACACTTTCCTGCAAGAGCTCAGTAGCAGTCCATAGAGGATGGCCTGTAAAAGTTATAAAAACCCAAACACAACAGGACAACAAACCACATCTATCATGCTGCTCCACACAAGCAAGATTTTTCTCATGATGCTGTTTGCTAATACATCTATCGAGTCCTAAACCTAAATGCACTTATTATTCTAGGCTTAATGCTAGTGACACCACTGGAATCAATAGAAAACCTCTCCTGGGCTTTAATGAATGCAGGACCAGGCACCTTCTCTGTAGTGGTGCTTTGGAAAATTGTAGGTGTGCTGAGGTGAGAAACAACAGATGAGAGTCCGCGTTCACCAGCAGGAAATCCATCATCGACAACCTTGAGAAAATAAGCAGTAGGAGAGTGATAGGAAATCTAGATATTTGGGATGCTGAAAGAAAAAGAAAGCAAGCTTCTAATCAAGTGGGCTATACTAAAAGAATTGGTTTTCAGGAGGAAGGAGCAGAGTAGATGTGAAATGTGACAAATGGAAAAAAATCACATTAAGCATGGAAACTTAAAAAGGATTTTCCTGCAATGGGATGAAGTAAGTGTTTCAGAAAATGAACTGATACAAATTCTGAGTCTTGTCTCAGACTGGCTAAATGTAACATCATTTATTGCCACTTTATATTTGCGTTTGAGCTCTACGGTTTTCCCTGAAGAAATGAGTAATAATATTTAACATAACTGGCATTGTGCAAACTTTAAATTATTCATTTGGAAAAGGACATGCAGCCTTGCTGTAATTCCCACTTCACTGCCACGGTGCATGTAATATACTGTGGTTCAGGTGCAAGTACAAACCATAAAAATTTAAAAGAATACTTCCCGGGATTATTAATAATGAAGAATCTCTCACTCAGAGTGGTTTTAGATTGATAGAAGAGATAAACAAAATGTGTTTCTCCTACCAAGGAGAAAGGTTTCATCCAGGTTTAAGGCCGGACTTCATAGTCCCACAAAACGGTTGTAACACACCCATCAGTTTCCATGTGGATTAGTCATGCTCACTTTTAAATGAAAATTAGTCTCTTGGCTTCCAAAGACATGCCTTTCTTCATGCCTTGCAGAGAGAGAACAGAAAATATAAACTCATCGCTGGCACCGACATCGTGGTTTCTTTTGCCTTCATTACCCAACTGAGCATCAATAGCTGAGAAGGACCTTAGCCCAAGTCCCAGCTGTACCACACTGTCCAGGTTACTGATGATAGCAAAATGGTGACCCGCAGTCTTGGCACTGAATCTGCTGTGACTGAGTTGGTTTCTATGCTTATGCGCTACAAGCCAAGGGATGGCCAAAACTCACCACCTGCTCACACATAAAATTCTCCAGTGACCTACAAGCTCTAATCCTCACATAAAGCCAGCTTCAAAGAGCAAATGAGATGTGCACATTTCCAGCAGTAGCTGAAGTTAAAATACTTGGCAGAAAAAGAGTATAGGAAAAGAGATGGAAAAATCACGTTTCAGGGCTTGAAACAATCTCTTTCTTTGCAGGCTGAGGATGAAACATAGACATGAACAGCTCCACAACTACTGCAGCATCTCCTGTAGAATCATAGAATCATAGAATCATTAAGGTTGGAAAAGACCTCAAGGATCATCAAGTCCAACCCAACACCACCTAACTCACTAAACCATGTCCCTAAGCACCACATCTACACGTTTCTTGAACCCCTCCAGGGATGGTGACTCAACCACCTCCCTGGGCAGCCTGTTCCAATGCCTGATCCCTCTTTCAGTGAAGAAATTTTTCCTAATATCCAGCCTAAACCTTCCCTGGTGCAACTTGAGGCCATTTCCTCTTGTCCTATCACTTGTTACTTTAGAGCAGAGCCCAGCACCCACCTCACTACACCCTCCTTTCAGGTAGTTGTAGAGAGTGATGAGGTCTCCTCTCAGCCTCCTCTTCTCCAGACTAAACAACCCCAGCTCCCTCAGCCGCTCCTCATAAGACCTGTGCACAATCCCTGCCCTGCTCCTGCTGGCCACACTACTGCTGATACAGGCCAGGATGCCGTTGGCCTTCTTGGCCACCTGGGCACACTGCTGTACCTCCTCCCGGGTCTTACACTGGCTACTGCTAGAAACAGGACACATTGGACTGGGTGGACCAGTAATCTCAGACCACCTGGCAATCACCATGCTGCAAATTCCCAGATTTTTAGACAATTAGGTATTTAAAAACTTTCCGAAATAATTATGACTATGTCCCATCCCACAGGGGACGCAGCTATGCTTCCAGATCTACAGCATGAACACATCTCAGCAGGCAGACTTCCCAGAGATTCGTATTAAAATTGGCATTTGGGATGTATGTAATGGTAGCCCCTATGGCATCCTATTTGAATATATAAAATGCCTGAAATATCAAGCAGCAAAAAGAAAAAAAAAAAAAGAAAAAAAGAAAATCTAACAAAAGGATGCCCTGGGATGAAATCCATAGTCAATGGAGAAAGCCACAATCAGCAGAAACACTCTGCTCTTTTTCCCTGTATCAGCTCATCTAATGGGCGTTGTGCTAGAAATGACTTTCACAGAGGGTGGTAGAAAAAAAAGTGGTCTCCTGAATCAGTGCCAGGAGGATATTCCAGGCATAAGGAACACCACCACAAAAGGACAAAGACAGCAAATGTAATCAGCCCTGGCATCACCGATGAAAGGCAGCACAGAATGCAAAGGCTGCACTGGGAGCTGAAAGCAGCTGAGAAGGGAGAGGCACAGCTCGCCAGCACAAAGGGAGCTTGGAAATTATTCAGCCAAGTCTCCCTACAAATCCCTAGGTGACCATAACCGTCAGGAACCCACAGGAGGCTGTGCAGGGGTGACACAAATTGATTTCGGTAGGTTCAGCCAGGGGAGGGTACAGAAAAGCAGACAAAATAATCAATCACCTGGCTGTAGCGATGGTAAATTGGCCAGGGTAAATCAGCAGAGCTCCACTGATTTCACCCAAACTACACTGATTTACACCAGCCAAGAATCCTACCCAGCCCTACTTTCCAAACCAGCCAGTATGCAGCATTTGCTTCATGCTCTTGCCGAAATAACTTCCACCCGCAGCAACGTGCTTTCATGTTAGAATAAAGAATAGATTGCAACAGGCTTAGCCAAACATCCATACCCTAACGCATTTCTCCTGTGTCCGTTTCTGCAGAATGCAGCTCTAGGAATTGCAGTGCAGACACGACTGGGTTTAAGAGATGCAACAGAGCTCACACAGACATGAGCTAGCTTTAAACAACCTAATTCAGACACCGACAGCTGTGAAATTAAGGGGGGAAACTTCTGCACAGGCTACACAAATCCCGAGACTTTCCATACTCGCGAGCTGCAGGAGCAATGCATGATCTGCATGCGAGTGAGGCAGCTGGATGCTGCCCCGGGTCCCTGCGAAGGCTGCGAGCACACGCTGGGATTGCAGCGCAGCCCTGCCGCCAGTGCATCGCCCGCCAGCAGAGCTGGGCAGCGTGCTGGGGAAAGGCTAGCCCGACAGCGGCTGTGTCCAAAGAAGAGGATCACGAACTGCCGAGAACATCAAGCAGGGCTGTCCGAGACATGCAAACAAAATCAGAACGGTTCCCCCAGAAACCCTGCACCGCCAGAGTGAGCGTTGCTGTAAATACTTATTATGGCTTAATGAGCAGCAGCAGTGTTTACTTTCAAATACACGTTTAGAGGACAAATGGATTTGCACAGCGCAGGAGGGGGACAAATGTCAGAGGAGAGGAAGGCTCAGATTTTTGTATCTGTAGGGATTAGGCAGAGTATCCCAAGTGGAGAAAGGAAAAGATGAGGAAAGGCAAGACAGCTTGCCCATTCCTTCATATTTGCAACGCTCTCTATTCTCTTCCTTGCTTTTATTCCCGCTTTCTTTCCCTCTGCATCCTCCTCCTCCCCTTTACTATTCCTTCCTTCAACTGCCACGATCACTAGCCCTGCCCCATCTCTCCTTTTGCCGTTTGCTCCATCCCACCCAACTCACCAGCAGCATGGGCAGAGCACAGACGCCCACCCCCGGCTGCCCCAGGAGCCCCCCCAGGCAGGGGGAAGGCTGAGCTGCCTCTTGCCCCACCACACGTAGCAGCACCCCAAAACCAGCTCCACGCTGCCCTGACCGTGTGTGCCTTCAGGCTGGGTACAGCCGCCGGGCACTACTGGGCTCTGCAGAGGGCAGACTGACATCTGTATTTCGGGACAGAGCTGCAAGTAGTCCCCCAGGTACCAAAGCACTCATCCACGGTGCTGTTAATTATGGCTGCTCAGCTGGCCAGGACAAAACATTATTTTCTGTGAAACCAATAGGGACAGGCTGTGAACACAGGGGACCCTCCTGATTATCAGGAACCCTTGATTACTCTGTGTGAACGCATCGCCTCGGCCACTCGGAGAGGGGTGCAGCCAGGGAGGGCGGGAGGCAGGAGCACAGGAGCATTTGAAAAAAAGCATTTGAAGAGAGCAGTTACATCTTTTTCTTTTTTTTTTTTTTTTTGGGGGGGGGCGGGGTTGGAAGGCAGGAATTTGCCACTAGAGTAATTATTTCTCAAGCTTCCAGATGCATTCAAAATAAAGAACAATGGACCACATGATAAGCCTTCTGCAGCTTTCCCCACAAAAGAGATGCCGGATGCTTTTTTTCAGCCCTGACAATAGCTTTCATGCACTTTTGTATTATGTAAAATTAGGATTTTTACTGCCAGAACAGAGGCATTTCCTGCTGGATTATACTGAAGCAAGCCTGCGAGTCGAAGGTGTCCCCAGTTGTTGGTCTCATTTAAAATTTCAGTGAGACAGTATGGTCCCTGAAAAGCTGCATATCTTTTAGCATTATCATTGCAGAGACACGTTAACAATTACAGCCGAAGCACTTTGTCTACACCTGGGAAAACAAGTGAACAGCTAGCCTTTTCCCCTTTGGTCCTAAAAGAAAAGAGACTTCTTTTTTCTGCTTTTTGAATAGGAAGAAATGAAATTCAGAGACATAAAAAGCCAGGGCAAGGGCTTGCCACCAGCAATGACTATTATGCCTGTTACATGGATGGCCACACAAAAATGATTTAAGAGCATCTGTCTCTGCTTTCTGCAAGTGTCACCCCAGCAAGAGAACACGGGGCAGGGGAAATACTTGAACATAGTCAATAAATGTAAATACACAGCAGGCTTAGCACCTTGGGGGAGAAATTACTGCCCTGTGTACATTTCTCCCCTTGCAGCTATACAACCTGACAGAACAATGAGAATGCTGATGCCGCAGGAGGACTAGCATGAGCCTTGGGAGGAGACATCCTTGCTCAGTGGAAATAGTCCAGTGGCCAATAATTTTTAAAAAAGGTTGCCAAATTCAAGCCTCCTGGATTTTTCCAACAGCATCAGGATGGAAGTCAGAGGGAGCTGCTAAGCTCACAGCACTCTGAAAAACAAGCCTGTTAGGAAAGCATCCCCAAAAGGACAGCCAGTAAGTTTAAGCACACCTTTAAGAAAGTGTTTCCCCCATCACCCTCACATGATTTCTTATAATCAAGGAACTATCTGGAAAGAGACAGGCTTCAGGGATTAATTACATCACACGAGCAAAACCTCATTTTTATATTCTTTCTCTGAAAGGGGAGCCAGACCCAGAAAACACTTTGAAAGAGACGAAGCTATGGTGAAACACCTACAGAGGCTAATGCTGAGAGTCACTCTGAATGACTCTCAAGTGATCCAGTTACAAAAATATCCTTAAAATTAAGAAAAAACAGGTAGTTAAAGCCCTTCAAACACAATTTTCAGTTTGTAGATTCCTCAGGCTTTGTGGGGTGCTTTAAAGGATTGCAAACGTGAGTATACTGACAAACAACAGGTTTGCTTTTCTTCAGCTTGCATGCAGGTGTCTAAGACTCAACCAGAAAAAGCCTCTAAATGAACAGAGCTTGACAGCCTTTGCCCTGCAACACACAGACAACAGGTGAAGGCATCACCGCACACCGGTAGCAACAGCAGTTGGGTTGCCCAGCACAGACGTAGCATACTCCTGGACTGCTAGCCAAAGCTGGCACTACTCTTCCTTTGCCAGACACGCCAAAGCTAGAGCAGGTACACAGCCCCAGGCTGCAATCAAACCTCCTTGCTCTGCTTTTAATGCACCCGGGATTGCCCTGGATCCAGGTTGAGAGCTCACAGTTTCTTAAGTGAAGATACCCTCTAACGCTGAAGAGAAGCCCAGAAAGCAGAGTATTTAGCAGGGGGTTTGTTTGGTTTTTTTTCTCCTAGGTTCCACTTACAGGAAGGAAGATGCCAGGGCACACCAGCTCTTTGTTGCAGAGGCAAAGGCGATGTGATGCTCAGCAGCTGAGGGCAGGCAGGAGCAGGGCTGGCAGCATTGCCTCCCTGTGGCTACAGGCGAGCAGCAAGGGGTTTGCATTTAAGAAAACCAGTGAGCAAAGCCCTCCTGAGCAGCTGCAAACAGACCCCAACACCAAGCAGTGTTTTGGCTTTAGTCACTTATGCAGCATCCCATGGAAGAGGCACCAAAAGTGCCTTGGCTTGTGTTCTTACTCTCCCAAGCTAAAAATCGACTGCTTTCAGGTTTTAGGAATAGAAAAACAAAAAAAAAGTCAAATTGATTTTTGGTTTGGTGGTTTGTTTTAAAGTCAAATTGATTTTTGGTTTGGTGGTTGTTTTTGTTTTTGTTTTTTTTCAATCCTGCCTCCTAACTGCAAGGCAAGTCCAAACAAGAATACTCTCTGAAAGACTTTAAATCCATGTCTACTCTTCCTCAGGCTCACAGTCTGACTGAATTCAGCAGCAGCTTTGCTTTCCTCAGTACAAAGCTGATTTTCCCCCTATCACTTAGCCTTTGCCCGAGCTTTCCACCTGAGGCTCCACTCCTTATTAGCAGGTATTTAAACAGACCCTCTGCCCTAGGGTGAACTCACCCCAACCAAATCTGTTCTACAAAGAGCAAAGGAAACAGGTCGTGAATTATTTTGCTTTTATCATAAATAACCTCTCCTTCTTGTAGATGGATCTCCAGTCGCCGTTAACTCCAGGCCTAGCGCACACAGGAGCTGACCCACAGCCTGCAGGAATCAATACCACTGACTCTAATGAGTTCTGAATCATGCTTAGCACTCCTGGAGATAAATCCCACTCTTCCAGCAAAGAAAAATATGGATGTCAGTAGATGCACTGACAGTAATGTATGCTAATGAAGGTAATGTAACCTAACAACATGTGAATTATTGATGTAGGCATGTTTAAACTGAAAAATCAGCAAGGAATCACACCAAACCAATACACTTCAGTGTTTGTTCACCAACAGGCAATTGGAGCATGGTGGTCATGAGAACACTCATTACCACTTTATTAGCTTGAAAGGATTTTTGTTAGGTTATCCATGTCTCACCTGATAGATGAGTCATTTAAATTTCACATCGTGTGACACTGCCTCGTCTCAAAGAGCCATTTGTACTAGCATCTAATCAACCACTTTTACACACCTGTAGTTTCCTGTGAGTTTTTTAGACATTTATGGTAAATCATACTGCTTTGCCTGAATTATTTTGCTTAATCTTATTTATCAGAGTCATAGATGAGGGCTGGTTTGGTCCCTTATTCATTTGGGAGTGCCTCTCCCAAATGCAGCAAAGTTGCTCCCGAGTGCCATGAGGCACATGGAGAATGAAACCAGCTCCTTTGTCTGGCACAGCTCTGGTTCCCAGGATGTCAAGACAGTTGACTCAGTTCTAGCATAAAATAAACATAGTTCGTCTATCTAGACAGTTTTATCACATCCATCATCATGTTCTCCTAATGTATTTAGAGAGAATTCACTTTGTACTACAGTAAAAACAGGATATATATGCTCAATAACCATCAGTGTTAATTTTACTATTATTCCATTATCCTGTGAGATCTAATCACTCTGTCTGTCCTTTCGGGTGAGTTGGCTCCATCTCTGTGGTATCTGGGAACTACATTGCAGACAGGCTTTGTTTTTGTGAGGACTGTTGGGGCATATGGATTTTTACAGTCTCATCATGTCCTCACCAGGTTATACTGATATGCATTGTCACCCCATCGATACAGACAAAAGATTTCCTCGTACATACTGCATCTGCAAAATCCCAAACACCAAACCACGGCCAATCGCCGATGCACATTTCTGGACATTTTGGTGCTGCATTCAGTTCTGAGAGTGCTGCCCCCCACCTGGAGCCAGCTGGGGGAACAAACACCTGGATCGCTCCATCACCAGGCAGGGCATGGGAGAACTCAGCCACTCCCTCCAGACAAATCAGCATCCTCAGTGCCCAAATAAGCTTTGCAAAGCCGTGGAGAAGGAAACAAACTGAGATAAATAAAATAGCTGCTTATTTTGGAGGAGTTATCACATTACTCTCAACGCAGAGAATTAATCTTACTGCTAATAACGCATTGAAAACGGCTCCTCAACTTCTCCAGCACTTGCGAAAGAAACACACTAAACCTTTTCCAGTTGTACTCACGCAGGAACATTTGGGGCTTTTCTGAGGAGGGAAGGAGTTGGGGGACAGCTGCATGCTTATTTGCCACGTTAAAGCAGATAAACACCCTACAAAAGATAACCCCTTTTTATTTCTTGAATAAACACTATGCCACGCTTCATAGCATCAGAGACCAAGAAGCCCTCAAGGCAGGGGAAACCAGGGGGCACGCCTGTGTGCACAATCATGCAGGAGCACCGTTTCATTCTGTTTTACCTTTTCCGGAGCCGGGAACTGCAGATGATTTACTTCCAAAGGTGTGATCAAAGGAACTGTCTGAAAACCATCTTCGTTGGATGGTTGTTTGTTGTTCTTGTCGTTCAAATTACTCCCCAGCTTCACCATCCTCGGACCTTGCTTTCCAGACCT
>NW_010143693.1:19746-30534 GCF_000699245.1 Pterocles gutturalis | reverse complement strand
ACACCGAGCAGGGACCCTTTCCCAACCCTTCATTTTCAAATTGTGGAAACTATAGTGAATTATGAATAACAAGCTGGTGACTCCTGTGAACAAAAATTCTGAAAAAATCCTGTGCTGGTTATTGCAGCTTCCCACAGAAAAGGATGAATGAGTTTGCAGTGGAGAAAGTACAGCTCTGTGATGCCTTTAAAGTATTCAATTTTTTGTTGAAAACATGAAGCTGGGAGGAACAATGGTACCATGGTAACTTATGATCTTTTTTAATCTTTCTAACAAGATTGTAAAACTGTTTACCATGGCAATATCAAGTTAATATAGCACATTCTTTCTGAATTTCTTGTTTTTCCCTTTTATTGTAATGGTGTGTTTGAAAACTCTGATGCTACATACTGCTGTTGAAGCTTTGTGATACCTTCCGTAAAACAAAGATGCTAATTATGAGCATTTTTATTACTGTGCCTAGTTGATTTTTTCCCCTCACTTGTTCATTTCCTGTTTTAACAATCCTATTAACACCTAAAAATTCTGACCTAAGCACAGTCTAATTGAGACACAATGTGAAACCTGTAATTGGGTTTCCATTTTTGTTAGATAATTTCATTAATTGTATTTCCACCATTTGCTCGTGAAATCTGAGAATGATGTCTGAGAAATGGCTTTTCAGTAACCACGTGGACGTAGAGGTGGTGACAACTCCGCTTCTCCAGAGCGTGGTTATAATTCTCAGTGCAGTCTGTGCGCTAATCTGCATTACCATGTTATGAAATTGTTGAATGTTCAGACTATGTCACAAGCTGACAAAATGGAAAAGCTCCAAGAGGATGCTGCTGCATGTTACAAGCATTTGTCACAAGGCATCAAATCCTCACCCAAGTCTCTTGGATGCAAGCAGAGCATAAATAAAACGCATCTTCAACTTTGAATATCTTAAACTTTACCAGATTTCTTCACAACTCTGTGGGTGCTGAGTTTGTCCAAACCTCTGGAATTGACAGAAGAAACTCTGCACAAAGATTTGAAAAACAAACAAGCAAGCAAAAAACCCAACAACCAAATAAAACCACCCTCAGAAGCAGAGGTCTGTGATTACCAAATAAAATAACTGATTGAAGAGTTTTCACCCTGCGTTAAAAATGTAAATACTGAAATGGGCACAAGTGAGATCAACAGTAGTTCTTTCATCTTATTGTCTAGGACAAGGTTAATATAACTTTATCACATTCAGTTTCTAATGTTCCTTGGGAATTGCAGAAGTAGAGAGTCATTCAAGCTTTAAAGAGAGACTGCCTGAAGACCTGGTCCCTGCCCAAGGAAACTGCTTGTTTTGCCTTGGCTGAAACAGGGCTTGTAACATCCTGGGATGATCATTGTTACTTAGCTCATCTAAACACAGCTCACCCTTCCAATGTTTTTAATAAGCCAACCCTCCCATCATCTTTCGTGCTGTTCTTTCGGCTCATTTCAGTTTTTCCCTTTTTCCTCCACCACAATGTCTCACAAGGTGTCTCCTTCCCAGTAGTGCAGTCTCTGCAGCAGATCCCGTTCCCTCTGGAGAAGCCCCAGTTCATTTCTGGTATGATCCCTCCCATTTTCTTTCATGGACACAGAGGTGAACCTCTATGTTTGCCAGATGCACCTTTAACACCTGCTATTTTTCTTCTTTCCCGACAAAAACACAGCCTCTTCCATTTTCAAAGTGGCAGGGCAATGGACACAGCGCTGAAGCAAGTGTGGACGGGAGGTTGTTCCTGCAGCTCTCCTCAATAAGCTGTTTTGAAAGATAGGGTATTATGTGGAGGTCATTTATGTTTACATTTAATTTCACAAGATACACTGTAAATAGTCAGTTCATTAATTAAAAGCAAGTAAATATGTGCCAGAATGTTGCCTGGTCTTATCTAAGAGGTTTTATACAACATTTGATACCTATTGATACAACTGTCCTAATGAATGCCAGGCTGATTTGATGTGATATCATTAGTCATGCGGAAGGGTGCTTTGAGATTAGAACAGAGTATATATTCTTTATCATCTAATACTTATTGTCTGACTGTTTGACTCCAGGAGGAGTGCATACTGTGGATGAAATTTGCAGCATATTTATTTATGCCCCATTTGGTGAAGGTAACTAGGATCTAGGAAATGTTTAGTCACTGAACATCAGGAAGGCTGGCACAGAGTACTGCTTAGCAGTGGCAAAAAGTCTCTTTGTTGATGATCTTAGGATTCCCTTCCGTCAGCTGCTGGTGTTGGCAGGAGATGAGCTCTGGTGCCGTCACACGGTATGCCACAAAGGTCTGATTTATGGGAGCTCTCGGTTTGTAAGACAGAATGTACTTGTCCTCATGCGTGCGCTTTGTCATTGTGCAGTGAGTGATGGTAGGACAGGGATGGAGTCTTCTGCTTTCTCTTCAGGCTTCATATGAAGAACTAGCAAAGGAGATATCTAAGAAAAGAGATCTGGATTTTATTGTGGCTTTCAGAATCTTTCAACTGACTCAGAAGATGAAGAGAAAGCCTTTGGTCAAGGGAGTTTACTTTCCTTTTGGTACACTGAATGGATAAAGAAGACCTGAGTGCCATGTGAGGAGACCATTGTGGTTTTTTTTTTCCTTTCAGTTCTTTGTATTAATAACATTAATGCTTTAAATGGAGATATGTTTTGTTTTCTGGACTCTGTTCTGAGAATGGTGATTCCAGAGAAAGGGAAACTAATTACCTGTTTCCTGCAAGACCAGAAATCATCCTGTTCTGTAGAAAGACCAGATACTGTCACTGCCTGAATCTTGGTGTAAAGAATTAGGGTAAGGTCCAGACAGCCAACACCAAAGCTTTCTGTGCTGCTCTAAAGACTCCAAAATTGGGTTGAGTTATAATTCTTTGACATTGGAGTAAGGCAAAACAGCAGCGGCAGAAAGTACAGTTCATTTAAGTGTAGTTTCATGATGTTTTGAAGCAGTTATGCTGATCCTGAAGTCATGTTCCCTTAGTGTTCAAATGTCTTTAGAACATTGGCAGATCTAATTCTGCTCACTTATGCCTTATGCTTTGCCCCAAAGTTTGCTTTTGCACCCTTTCAGTCGAGGGGAGTGATTTGGACTGGAGCAGAACCAAGAAAAAGTCCTAAGAGCCAGCCTTCTTTTTGTTTCTGTCATAGTAAATAACTTGTATTCCTCAAAACATCAACTTGTTGCACCTTCTCCAGACAAATCACATAGCTACACATGAAAGCAGAGGAGCTCAGTCTGCCCAGAGGTTAGTTCTCGCTAAGGAAGCTGGTTTCATTTGATAAATATTTCAGTATGTGTTTTCCCCAGTGTAACAGGACAAATTCATTCCTAAGCGGGGAAGTATTTCTAAAAGTGTGATGGTAATGGAGTGTAGAATTGTCCTTTGCTGAACAGAGCCGGTGGTCCGGAGAGTCTGTTGTCAATTTTCTGCTGGCGGATGGTCTGGGTGCTTTAGGAAGTAGCATAATGTTTATGCATGAACTTGTGCTTGTATTGTGCCTGATACTATGATTGCTTCAATTAAGATCTGTTGACAGACCTTCACTTGCTTGGGGTGATGCTGTGCAGTTTCCCTATTTTATGAAGCTACATTAACAGAAAATTGATCCTCTAGTGAAGAATGATGCCCCAGTATTTTTGTTGATCTGTTAAGCATCACAGGCATTTAGTGTTCTGTATAAAATGATCTCGTACTGTCCCTGTTGCACGGAGGATCTGCATTCGCTTTAAATAAGACAGTTGGGATTTGTCACCAACAGCTATTCTTACAGCCTTCTTTCCTTGGGCTGAGTTCTGTTATGTTTTTTGAGAAACAGATCACGTGGAAATTGCTGCATCTTCTTTTACCTAGAAACTTTGTCTCATAGGAGAGAAGTCAGGACCTCTATGGTAGCAGGATTCTTCCCTGAGGTCACTGGATGCAGGCAGGACTTTCCAGTTCTTCAGGGCTTATTTTATGTCAAAGTTCAATCACCAAATGGCATCTCTGCAGGTCTGGGCTGAACTGAGTGGTAAGTAGAGACAGTACGCTGTGCTTGAGAGCCTGACTGAGGTCCCACTGGTGCAAGTGGCTGGGAACAGATGAACCTGGGGGCATGCAGCAACTTAGCTGCTCCCCATCAGAAAATCAGGTAATCCCACTGCATGAAACACCCGCAGCCCCTGTAGCACAGCCTTCTCTGCCCCATAGATCTGACCCTGATAAAAGTAATTCTGTTGCCCTCAGTGGAAGCTCGCTCAAAGCCTGTAAAAAGTGTAAACAACGCTGCTGTAGCAAACCAAAATTTTTCTCTGTAGCTAACATTTTTCCTGCTAGGGTGATAATTCTTTGACCTTTACCACTTGTGTGCATGTGCACGTTAGCCTGGCAGCAAGCTGAGTTTTGAAATAGTCTGTGGCTTTTATGGCTCACATTGCTTCATAAATCATTAGGAATATGACAGAGTTCTCCACCAGTATTTTTCTTGTCAATATTCATTCTGTATTGGTTGACTTCAATTGCGTGAGATTTAACACTGGTGTGAACATCCATTAGTGCTCATTTTCCAGCTGATTATACTCAAAGGCGATGTAAGGTGGGCCCAGCAGCACCTGCCCAGCCTCAGTTTGGGCCAGAATTTCTCACTGAAATCCTGATCATCTGAAGTGCTGAGATGATATTCTCATTAGTATCAAGAGTTGTGGACCTGCTGCAGAACGTGCTGTGATTGACACAGCTGTAGTCTGCTTGCTAAAACTCTTTGAAAGGTATTCTGGCTTTGTGGGGTCTTTTGCAATGAGACAGGTCTTCAAAGATTTTTTTTTTTTCTCTGGTGTTTTGTTTTTTGTGGTTTGTTTTTGGGGTTTTTTTGGTGTGTTTTTCTTCAGATAGGGCTTCCCTTCCTTTGTTCATTGGGTTCCTTGGCAAAACCATTTGCTCATGACCCTCTTTCCAAATGGAAAGGAGAAGGCAGTGTCACCACAAAGGTGGGTGATCTTAAAACAACGTGCAAAAGGACCCCACACCGCGAAACCCTTAGGCACTGTAACCACAACAGCCCCAAAGGAACCTCACAGCTGCTTACTGAGCTGCCGCAGGAGTGCAGTAGAGCCATCTGCAGCTGCCACACAATGAAATTTCTAGTTTAATATCTGGACTGTGTGGTTATAATAGAAAATATTGCAGTAAATGGTAGCAGATTATTTTCTTTGTTTTTGTAATAACTGAGCATTGTCATGCATGTACTGTTGTGGTTGACAAAGAACTTGAATTCTAAGCCTCTATTTTAAGATGCTTATGACTACTCCAAAATAGCTGTCCTTTAGCTGAAAGTCTTCCTTTCTATTCTCAGCAGAGATGTGGGTTTACTTGGAAAGTTTCAAATTCTATTTGATTTTTTTTTATATATTTCTGTGGATTTAAACAAAAACCCCTTCATGTCACCAATGAAGAACGGTACCAGATTTATTTATTGCATTGCTTGCCAAAGTATGGGCACATTTCTGTCAAATATAAACTTATGAGATAGAGAAATCTATGTTATTGCTAATTCTAACATTGGAAAATGTATTTCAGACTCCACTGAAGTGAGATACATACATTTTCCTGTTCCTTTTTATTGACCTTCTGATTTATAAGCTTCAGATTGTTCTTGGGTTTTGTTACCTTGAAGCTTTCATTCTGTGTTCTTGAGTGCTAGAACCTTAAATGTCTTTATATTTTTGTTTGATGCCTACCTGCATTCAGCAGTGGGATGCTTTTCCTGATTTGGAAGATAATAAATTGGAAATTGCCTGATCAAGTCTTAATTTCCACCTAATCTTGAAAAATTACACATAAGTGTTTTAAAGACCTTAAAATATTTTTATTTTTAATCGGCATGTGGTTCTTAATATAAATTGTGTTTGGTTATTTTCTTTTTGTCTTGCTGCTGCCCTTCAGTTTAAAGCACATGTTCTTGCCTCATGGCTGTAATTTGATTCGGTATTTTTATCTTAGAAATATCACAAACAACTTCCTAGAATTTCTGAGCACTTTGTCTTAGACTTGATGCCCTTGACATAATATCTCTAGGGGGTTCTTGTGAAGTATGAGGCCCAGATTTAGCCTTAGTCCACTAATAAATAAACGGAAATCTTCCCTTGATAAGAACAAGCCCTAGGAGTGATGCTCGTAGCAGAGTACTAAGTGTTCTGACAATTAGGGGTACTAAAAGGTCTTTCAGGCACAAAGTCCTTGAGCTTCATAAGCACGTTGGGATATAAATATTTGCTTTGTAAATGAGTTAACTGAAGGTCTTGGCAAGGGTGGTGCAGCCCTGGGGAAGATCTGGGTACCACTGCCTGCTGTCGGGGTGCAGCCCGGGCAGCTGCTCGCCAGCCGTGTGCAGAGCCTGCTCCGCACAGCCCTGAGCAGCCCCTCTCGCTGCCCAGCTCTCTTGCTGGTTACCATGACATTTGATCACCTAGAAATAGGCTTCAGGAAGTCTGGGTCTTGTTCTGCTGCTCTCGGAGCTGGGATTTGCTCTGTTTTGCTTGTGTGGGTTTGAGGAGGAGGGAGGCCGGTCGAACTCTGATGCTAATTCCCTTCACCTGTCCTTGTTCCTTTCCAGATGAAAGAACCCGGCTACTGAATTTAGGCAGATTTGTACCACAGATCATTTTTAACTTCCTCCTCACGATTTTGCATTTGTTCTTTTGGCAGCTGATTCATAATGTATTGAAATTTTCCTTTCCGTTGTACGTCTCCATGGGTTAGCAGACTGCCGTTCCGACCCACCCAGCAGTAGCTGGACTGTAGCATGTCTATCCACCACACTGCAGGACCATCTAGCGATGTCCACGATCGCTCATTCACAGGAGTGCTGCTTCTGAAGTACTCTGGCTGTGATTAATTTGTCTGCTTCTCCACAGCCCTAGCAAATTAATAATGTTTATAGAGGCTAACATTGCTCAGACATCGGTGTGTTGCACAGCTGTTCTTACAGGGGCTGAGTAACAGAATTAAAGGATATATGTGGGACAAATAAAAAGGTCTCACAAACCTGGCAAAATATTCTTATATAAAAATGCATTCAGTGCCTAAAATGCTTCTTATTCTAGGATTTCAGCCTCATAAAATTTTCTTAATTTTTTTTTTTCAAAGCGGTGATGGTTTTATCACTTGCCCGCAGTGGATGGGCTTTCAAATGCATCAATACCTCTTGATGTTTATTTGCAGCTAGAGACGTGGAAGGTGGAAGTAGGCATGTGGTGTATTTTTATTACTGACATTTCTTTATTTTTCCATCAAGATAACTGGATCAAGAAGAATAAAAAAATCAGACTGCTCTTCATATTAATTCTAAGTCCCAAAAATAAGACTTCAATTCTGTGATTTAGGAAATGTGCACAATTAACTTAATCTTTGTGTGTACCTCTTGCTGCCATTTCTCTATTTTGCAGCCACTGTCTTCTAAATACTCTATCAGAGAAACACAACCTACAAAAAGATAAGAAGAGCAGGTAATGTTTATAAGTAAGCAGCCCTATTTCACTCCTCCTTACCATGTCATAGATCAGGAAGGGCAGCTCCTGTTAATCTTCAGTACAATCTCCAGGCACCTGGGAAAACGTAAATAATTTTTTAACATCTTAGTAGGTCATGAGCAGGAGTGTTAATCACAGTGCCTTGGCCTGATTCCAGTTTGGAAATTATGTTCTGCTGAGCAAATGCACCCTGTCGCATTTTCAGTGATTCATTTTTTGTTTTAAATGGTGTGGAGTTGTTGAGCAAAGTTTAAGAACTGGGGCTTCCCAACCACCAGAAATGTTTTAATTGGGGATGAGGTCAGCCAACACCAACTTTTCCTCCTTGTCTATCAGCTAGTTTACAAAAGTAGTTTAAAAAGAAAAGTAAGTGCAGTGCCCCACCTAAAGGGACACTCAGCCACTGAGTTACAGGGAACAATTTTATGTCTGTCAGGGAAGACTGAAGCCTCTGATAACTGATAAGGTATTGGTGAGCTCTTGTCGACTGTGCATGTATTAAAAGTCTCTTTTCATAAAATTTCCATCTCCATGGTGGGAGCAGTTAGTGTGGGAATGTTGGAGAAAACAGGGTGGTAGGAGCTTCTGTACAGGGTAGGCACAGTAGGATGGGAAAAGTGAAGCTTCTGCAACTGGTGGTACTGAACTTATCCAAGGCTTCTGGTTTTACCACCTCTGACGAGTTGAAGCAAAGATAGCCATAGTGAGGGAATGTTTAAAAAAATACTTTGCAGGGATAGAGCCTTGTATCAAAAAAAGACAGGGGGTTTGGTGATTTGGTTTGTTTTTTTTTTTTTTTTCACAACAGAAATGTTTTGCTGCATATTGCTATTATTGCTCAAATGAAAGTGGCTCTCAAGATATCTAAATGTAGGTTCCAGTAAGTCTTGCGCAATGAGAGCACTCAATAACAAGAGAGGAAAAAAATATGCTTAATATGATCTGTTGAACCGGAGCATTTTAATCAGAGCTGAGCTCCGAAGTAACCAGGTGTTGTTTTGCTCCTGGCAGCAATTGAAACTTCACAGGCTTTTCATGACATCACGTCTTTTCCATGTCTTAACCAGTGACTCATCTTGCTTGCCTGTTTGTTCCTATTTCTAGCTGCCAGCAGGAACAGTAAGCTCCACGTTAGCATCCTCTTATTAATGTCCCATACTGGTCTGCCCGAGGTCACTCTCTTTACTCACCCTTGTGCTTCTTGTTGGGTTGGGTTTTTTTCACCTTCCTCTTTCTCAAGGTGACTTTTGTTTAGCTGATTCTCGTCAAATTCCACTCAAAAGTCTACTTTTGCAAAGGAAATATGTGTGTGTGTTAGTGTAACATCCAGGATCTCCAGCTGCAGAGCAGAGCCCTTCTGTGCTGAGCACCGGTCAAACGCACGGCTAAGGAGGGCTCAGCCCCAGAGCGCGTGGTCTGAAATACACGTGCTGGCATGAGACTAGTGGCACAGGAATGTGGCAGCCACCTTGCCACAGGCATCAATAATATTGACCAAAGCAACTACAGAATAGCAGGATGTCATGAGAAATTTAGCGCTTCATGTTGCACCAATCCAGAAAGGTAAGGCAGGGCTGTTTGCTTCCCCAGCTTTGAGCAGCTCGCCAGGTCCAGCGAGGAAGGCAGAAAAGGGCAGCAGCGGAGACAGCTGCGTGAACAGTTCGAGATCTGCCTGGAGGTGGGGAAAGAGCGGGGAGGGGATGGAGGTTATGGGTGGAAGGATGGCACTCTTATTGTTCACAGCACACGCATCAGCAGAGCTCCATGCGAGCGGGAATGTTTCCTCACCCATGCAGGAGGGAAAGTAAACAGGTCTTGGACATAAAGGGGTTGAGTATTACTGAGCACCAGCAGGACAAACAGCCCTCTGCCTTCAGGGTGTGCCTTTCTTTCTTGCTTATTCAGGTTATCTGTTGTGTAGAGAACAGGAGCTGAGATGGCTGGTTTTGCTGAGAACTGAGCTGTGATTGCAAGGAGTCAGATGTTTCCTGACACTTTGATGTCTAACAACTTGCTGCCGCTATAACCACGGGGCCATGAAGTTGGCTATCCTGTCTCCAAGGCTCACCAAACTCCAAACAAGGTGCAAAAAGCTGTGGCGTAGGTATCACAATGTGACATGGAACAGCAGGGAAGAAGAGGTCTCTTTTCTTCATCTCAGCCATGAAGCCCCAGGATTGTGGTTGGTGCTGGTTATTGGGGTTGACGTAGCCTCTGTTCTGACTCTGAGCAGCCTAAGCAAGGATGATGCTAAATACATGCATCTGGTAATTGCTGCCAATCAGCAGGTGACTCTTATCCTTTGTTCTTCTTTAAAAAATAAATCAAACCATAATTCTTTAAAAAAATCAAAAGGTTTATTTCCTTAGAGGCTGTTTGTCACACAGACTGCTAGAACAGTCATGGTGCTGAGGGGATGAAACGTGGTACAGATGAGACGTTTCGGTTAAATTTTATTTTGAACAAAGAACTTGTTGCTGGAAATCTTCACTAGCAGATCGATGGTTCAGAATCGGGAATTCTGATTTCTCAGACCTGCAGCAAAGAGCATCTGTCCTTATTTAAAAACTCAACATGTTTTCTGTGTGAGTACCTTGCCGTTTCTGCTGAGACAGCCGAGTAAATGTAAAAGCTGGTTGTGCTCCTATGGTGAATGTTTAGGTGATGGATCTTGTGAGTAGAGGGCATCTGCACATAATGCAAATGCATTTAAGTTTTTTTCTCCTCTGATAAATACTGAATTTTGATTGCTCATTAATGCGGAAACTTTCAAATTTTTGTTTCAAGCTACCAACTAATGGTCTTGTGGGAGTTTTGAATTGTTTATATCAAGGACAGGTGCATATGTAAGCTAAAAAAGAACAGAATTTTTAGTGTAAATATACCTCCCAGAGACCCTTCCGTGCTTGGTTACTACCAAGCTTTCTGATTCCTCATCAAGGACAGCCAAACAGGCTTCTGGATGCTGAAGGCTATTCTTCCTAGGCATTTGGCTAGACTGTTAATTAGAGCTCCACCGGGTTTCTGCTGATCCCTGCCTGTGCCTCATCTACTTGTCTTCTAATGAGCTTGTGGTCTATCTGGAAATCTTGCAGACAACTTGGGGCGGGGGGAAAGCAGTCTGTGTCAGTCATTTTCTCCTTCATTAGATAAATGTCTTCTACACAAAAACCTGAAATGCCTAATTATCTAAGGTTTGTGGTGTTTTAAACTGATCTAAGGGCAGCTGCTGTAAATGCTGAAGAAACTGAGCTCTGCTTTTGCAGTTTAT
>NW_010143693.1:288-19715 GCF_000699245.1 Pterocles gutturalis | reverse complement strand
AGTTTTGTATTTTATAAGAGTTGGGGGGGTTGTTGGTCATCAAACATGGTGTGAGTCAAGAAAATTAAGCCAGTTTATAGCTGTCTAAGAAGCTAACACAACCTGAGGAAAAAAAAAATCTCACTTCAGGGTGATACTACAAAGATTCAAATGGATTTGGAGAACTGCAACTAAAACCCTTTAAGGGGAGATGACATGCTCTGTACCTGTAGGGTAAAACAGAGCGAGGGCTCCAGCAGTGACTCACACGGAGATGAATCACGGCTCTGCATCGTGCCACATGGCTACCAGGGCAAGGTTATGAATAAACTTCACATACCATGAAATATAGGATGCCTTTCCCCGCCACACACTCCCTCTGATAAGCTGAGAAAGCAGGCACCTAAGTATATACTAACGAATATGCAAATTACCTTCCTAATGAGGTAAGTGCATTGTCCACCAGAGAACATGGTGGACTAAGCAAATGCAGTAGCCCTTTGGGGTTTTGTACCTCCTGCAGCCACCTCCCTGCCTCTTGCTGATGTATTGGAGCCTGCCCCTGCGCACAGGGGGTTCGCAGGCAGAATACTGAAACCAACAAAACAGAATTATTAAAATTCAGAGCTTTCAGGCAACAGCACAGTTTGCCTTTAGCACAGATGAACTCTGTGGGCTGAGTCCAGTTCCTCACTGAGCCAAGGGACTGCGATGGTACCAGGGCAGGTTTGGGAAGCCGCTCTCGGAGTCCCATGGTGCTGCTTCCCAGGACAGCCTGGATGTGTAGCCTCAGAGCTAAGTCCTTGCTCCAAGCCATTGTGAAATTTATTTCTGAATTATTCTGAGTGTAGCTACACAATGTATCTTGCAGTTGCTTACTGCCTGGCCACAGCCTTGTGCCCTAAGCCAAAATATATGCTAGTCTGGGAGACAGAAGAACCTGGGAATGCAGGTGTAAAACAATAATGCTGTGAGCATGAGAACTGAAGAAGCTTGACTTCCTATGGATTTGTTACTTTTTGTTGGCTGCAGGATCTGAGAAGTTACTAATGCTGATTTAGATCTTTCTCCTAATGAGGCATGAAGAAAGCCTCTCTCCTGTGGATCCTTTGGTGTTGGAAAAAGATAAGCATTGCACTTAAGCTTTTTTTCCCCACCTAAGGTGTGCTTAAGGTCTCTCTTCTTCACCTTACCAGCTATTTTTGTGACATTTGTAAGAATGTACCTTTGAGACTGTTTCCCCTCAGTCAAATTTGCTCAGAAGTTAATAAGCCTCATGTAGTTAGGAAATCAGGCTAAAGCAGAGCAACTATCACGTCTCTCTGAATAAAGAGAACAATACTATTGCTGCTGAGACCTTCCCCACTTGCAGAAGTATCATTAGGATCTAGTTGCCATGGCTGGCTTAGCTGTTCAGCAGCTAAGCAAGGATGTGGTGTGAGTGAATATGAGAGTGTTCTGTGATGGATTTATCAACAGCAGGAGAAGAAACGGTCACTCAGGCTGCACGGTGTAGTCCACCTCATTCTGGTACTTGTCAGGAGGGAACAGGAGGACTATTTCTCAGCCAGTGTGCAATGCCTTGCCGTGATCAGCCAATGGACTATTTCGTGAAACAGATGTACAAGTTTCAAGGAAAAATCCCTTCTTTTTCCAGAGGATTGGTGGAGAAACAGTAAGATACCTGCTGCATAATCTCTCCACTGGGAAATTCGCAGTGTGTTACAGCTGTGGATGTTCTCACGGTAGTGCAGTAGGCAGAGCCTTTAAGCAAGCTGCAGGGAGCTTATTTACAAGTGCTTTCCTCCTACTGAGAGCCTCTGTGATATTCTGGAGCAGAACAACAGGCGATCGTCGATGTTTTCCCGTTTCACAGACTGGCTAGCCTGTGTTCTGGAAGGGCCAACACTGTCTCTTGTATGCAGCAAAAACAAAGCTGTGTGTATGGGAACGATGGACAGGAGGATTTTAAAGCTGAGTAGTTTCACACCCACTGCACCTTCTATGTTTTCTGGGGTTGTGGTGATGTGCTGTGTCCGATCAGAAAGTGGCTCCGTGCTCCTGCAAGAGTACTCTGCATGGATTTATTTTACTCTTCCAACTAGTCCTTCAGGGTCCCTTTTCTCCAGAGAAGAGAAACTTTAATCACATTTTAAACCAGTGGTAGTAAATGCTTTCTTAAGTGTGGGTTCTGGAGGACTAAAGGACCGTTTACTTCAGAACTGCTGACCCATAAGAGTAACTAGCAGTCAACACCTTATGCTTTGAAGGTAAGGCCTTTGGCCTCCCTGCAGCTGTTTCACAGAGTTGCTGTTTGCCAGAAGATGCATGAAATGAGTTTGTTCAAATGATAGATTCTCCTGAATGAGAGATACATTAAGCACACGACTTCTCTCCTTGCTTCAGAAGGCAAGTCCAGAGGGAATGGGTTGGCTGCAGGACTACTGATCTGATGTAGAAATATTCCTCAGTTTAAGAGCAGGCACCTAAAATGTGAGGAATAAATGTTGTTAGCATGCAACGGATGGTCGCTGACATGTTTTCCAGCTGTCACAAGCCTTTTGAAATTCTTCTGTTGTATATGCCAGAGTTTCACCTTTGTGCTGCCAGGCTGTATGCAGAATGACAACTGCAGGTAGAAGTATTCTACAGGACTCTATAGGTAAAGAGAATAAAGCTGAATCAACAGAAGAGGATTAGTAAATCTTGAATTAGTATGTGCACCTCAGACATCATGATTAGGATATTTCACATTAAATTAACTTTGTAGAACAATTTTCATTGCATCAAGCCTTTAATTGTTGTCTCTAACCTCAGGTAAGAACCGAGTCACTGGCAGCATCTATCTCAAGGACATTTTCCTGACCCTGACGCTAAATTGCAACACATAAATGTCTTTTGCTTGGTACAGTCCTGGACTGTTTTCTATTGCCTTTGCTTTGAAGTGTCAGCTTTCTGTGAACCCTGCTAACATTTTATTATTGCATTAAAGCTGAGGCAGAGAAGAGCAATTAAAGGGTTGACATCTTTGCTATTTTTTAATAGTACGTGTCAAAATGCATTTAACAAATCATAGTTCATGCAAAAGCCCAATTAATGCTAAAATGTAAGTAGAGTCTATTTCAGTTGGGAGCAAATGAGAGTTTTAAAATGTATAATAACAAAAAGTGGTTGCCTTATTTTAGATATAGGACATAAGTGCAACTCCTGTTTTTGAGAATTGAAGTCTTAAAGCCTAAATATTCCTTTCTGTTCCAGGATACAGCTGGACAAGAAAGATACAGGACCATCACTACAGCCTACTACCGAGGAGCCATGGGCTTCATCCTCATGTATGATATCACCAGCGAAGACTCCTTCAATGCAGTGCAGGACTGGTATGAAATACTGTTGTTGTTGGGTTTGTTTGGTTTTCGGCCAATTCTCACCATTTTTTTGTTGTGAACATTAGACATCCCACCCTCCACAGTGCTTTGCATCACGATATTCTTTCCTCTTCATCTGAACTCTGGGATAAATGACTTGTTTTTTAAACTCTCCTTGAAAAAAGTTCTACAGCTTCGCTTTAATGAATAAGTTGTAATTCAAATGTAGTAGCATACTATAGCAGTTGTTGCTTTTAGAAATTCTAATTTATTGTAAATAAATTAATTCTTTAATGCATTATTTGGGCTTATGAGGTTTCTAGCTATTCTGCTTAAACAATCCAGTTTAACAGTGGTTGCTCAAGTCAAATCTCATTTAAAATCTAATAAGGCTAAATCTTTCCAAACTGCCTTAAAAAGTGGTGGTTTTTTGCTTTTTTTTTTTTTTTTTTTTTGAACCAACAAGTCTAGAATCATGGAACAGTATTCACTTTGCCTAACTTGAGATAATTAAAAACCTGACTTTATCCATTTAAAACTTGTGGAGTTAAAATTAGTTGTGGTTGTAATAAGAGGAGAAAGAGGAACGTCTAGGACAGAAAGCAAGCATACCTTTGGAAGGGGTCTGTCTGTTACCACTGACAACAGAAAGCACCTGAAAATCTCTGTAGGGCAGCGCTCAGTGTGGGATAATGGGATGGGGGAGAAGGAGTTACCTATTAAATGGTATGGGTGGCATCCTCTCAAAGGGACACCAGACTTTGTGTAGGAAATAGAAGGCGTGGGGAGGCAGGGGAAGGGCCGTGTCTGTCCTCAGAACTAGTACCTCAGTAGCTCCCCTCAAATGTCTTGCAATCATTTCTGTTTGTTGCTGTATGCTGCAGATAGTTATGGTCAGCATGCCAAGAAAGGCTGTCTCCACCTTCACCCCATCCGCAGCATTGCAACACCATGCTGCAGAAGGTGAACTGCAGCACCTTCCCTGAGCTGTCCTTCAGCAGCTGATAGCGGAATAAATTCTTTCCTTGCTAGAAACACAAACCCAAAGGCTTTGCCAAAACCAGGTTCCTCCAGGTTGCACACCCTCCACCAAGCTGAGATGAAGCTGTTTCTCCAAGTGTTTGCACAGGGATTTTTTCCATAGGAGGCACGTTAGCTAGGGCAATATCTTTCACTAAACTATCATAGAAACTGTAGAGCTATAAATACTTTCAGCTGTGTTCCTGTTGAAACAAGGTATATATGACCGGTTCATCTGTCTGCCTGCTGATTCCTCTCTAATACATTTCACTCATCAGTCTTAACTTAGCAAAAAAAACCTCAATCTGTGAGCTGAGATACTATTTTAAAGTTTACACAGGTGAAGTTTAACCTGCAGCTTTGTATAGGAGATGGTCTAACATTGGTACCATCAAAGGTAATGATGCAAGAGTGCAAGAATTAGGAAAGGTTGGCTTTGACTTAGCGTCTCCCTGTGCCACAGGGGCTGCCTGACTTTGCTAAAAGCACCTTGTCACCCAGAGGACAGAGGTGAAACATCACTGTGGTTTTTGCGCTGTATGTCAGGAGTCTTTCCAATCATCAATTTGAAGATTCTGAGCCCAAGTGATGTCGTGGAGCAAATAAAATCGGGCTGTAGTAGCCCATTTCCATCCTTTCTGAAGCTTGTGCACCGATGAGGACTGTAGCAAAGCCAGCATTGCTGTGCCAGTAGAGTCCTCTAGTGGTGATGCAGCCAAGAGGTGTTTTTTTTCCCAGCCTGCAAAACTGCTTTCTAAACTTCCAAAGGGACAAGCAATGGAAACAAAAGCTTTTGTCTAGTGTTGGTGCTGCTATGTCAGCCTCTGCCATTTGCTAGCATAGCAAGTAGGTAGAATTTTTGTGGTTTTTTGGGGTTTTTTTGTTTTTGTTTTTTACCATGCTGGGTGGTACAGTTATGCTTCAAAAAAACATTACACTGGATCTAGTCAGGAACTGTACTCTCCTTGGAAAATTTAAGGTGTCTGCTATTTGAGCTCCTTTTGCTTAACGAAGCTGTTACCCTTCAAAGTGTTGGTTCTAGATTCCCAGGAAATGGCAAAGTTGCAAGCTGTTTTTCACCTTGTAAAGAAAGTGTGTGGCCTGATACATGTTGCCTCTCTGCTTACAGAGGTTTAAGTGAAGCTACAAAAAACCACGCTAGTTCTAAGACCATGCATCCACTGACACTGAAATTAAATGGGGCATCCATCTAGAATATATATAAAACTAACAGCAGAGCTCATCCCAGGTCTTCTTACCTCTTGTGAGTTTCCAGAAATTACAGCAATTAATCCTACACATTCTTTCTCTCTTTTAAGTGTCCTGCTATCCTAGCTGGCTACTGGTGTGTTTTTCATTGTCCAGCTACAGTAAATAAAGAATACTGTTAAGTTGCATATTTTCTCATAAATGCAGTTTGACGCAGCAGACGTGGAGAATAAATCAGCAATACTCAGTTAATGTGAATTAAATCCAGTTGAAGGAACCTGTTAACCTTCCCTTTTATTTCTAAAATAGCGTGTGTGGATGGAATTTGAGTGTTTCTCTGGCATAAAAAGATGAGCCGTCTGCCATGTGATCATGGGACTGGGTTCATAAAGCAAATGCAATCAAGTTTAGGAGGATACCTCAAGAAAATAATCAGCAAATAAAATATGAAGTGATGCCCCTTCCACTAACTTCTGGCTGCTTTCCATCCCAGTCCATTCTCACCGGCTGGTAAGAATTTCCCACCTGAACATAATTCCTGGATCCTAAAATTGTACCCATTCACCAAGCCTTGGAATGTGTCAAGTTGTGTACAGCAGTCATTTATGTGTTTTACAGTAGGACTACAGTCTGAAGCTTCTTCCTGGTGCCCTGCCTGTTGCTGTTTAGTGATTCAGGTTTTTTAAGATGGTGTGTAAGCAGGCTGTCAACATGAGTCTTAGCCCATCTCACTGCCTTCTCTTGTACCATCTCTTCCTGCAGAGTTCCCTTCAGAAAACAAGCCAAAAGCATGAAAAAACAGCTGAACCCGACACCTAGCACTCCAAGTAAGCTCTCACCCATGACAAACTCCTACGTTCTGTTGAGCTCGTAGGGGTGTGCACAGATCTCAAAATTCATCTTCATAATTACACTGAAATTATGGGAAGGTAGCCTTGTGCAAAGTCAGCTCTCCATCAGAGAGAAGTCTTCTCCCTCCTAGACCTCTCCAGCATCTTAGTGCTTATATCCTCCCTCTAGCTGGGAAACTGCTAAAACAGGTTGTGCTCACTAGCGTTCTCCATGCCTCTTCATGAAGCTCTGACTTCCTCTCTAAAACTCCCTCTCATGTATGTATGGTGCAGTTTACCTCTCACCTCCAGCTCATTGGCATGCGACAGTATTAACAGCCTCCTGCCCTGGCCTCACCTGGGGAAATGAGAATATTTCTTCCAGTCTGCCATATGATTTCTTCCTTGGGTGATCTTTTTACCCCACTCTTCTTATGGGTGATGTCCTAAAGAGGATTCTAGTTTGTTCTGTGTCACCCCAGAAATACTTCTCCTAAACTATGTAAAGGCATCCTTTCTCCTGAATGAGGAGGATCGTGGCTGTGTATCAGGTATTTAGAAAAGCTCTTGAGGTAGTAGATGAATATGAGGTACAGGCTTTCCTTCATTCACATGAATCACTCTAATTAATTATAATTCTCTTAAAGCATCTGAGAAAGAGTAAAATACACAATTTAAATGCATTTGGGAATATCTAGGACTTGACATGCTCTCTTGTTTCTTCACTGGGAAAGGTACAGCAGATTGTAGAAGAAGCCATAAGAGATTAAGCCTGAGTGATTTTCCTTACTGCCATGTGGCAAGAGTACAGTCAGGTAATTTTAGAAGCAAAAGCCTAAATGGGCAAAAGCAAAGATGGATTTTACCTGATATTTGAAAATAACTAATTATTTTGTTTGAATAATAGGATGTCTTTCCCATAGGGTGAGTGAAAGGGTTAAATGACCTTCCATGGCTTTCAGCTCAGTTTCTAGATTTGTTTAGTAGGCTCCTTTGACAGTTATTACTTGACATTGGCTTGTTAGTTTTGTGTGTAGATGAATCAGTGGTTTATGCCTCATTTGAAACTGTACTGCAACTAGAATATACTCAGCATTTGATACTGGAAAGTAAATAGAAAATATTATGGAAACTCTGCTTTAGACAATCTAGACAATTTCATAGAAGGGAAGAAAAAAATTGGTTAAATTCAACTTAGATTTAAATGGTAGCTGGGTTCGTTCACAAAACATCAGCTTTATTTCTCTTTAAGGCTGATCTCCAGATGAGGTTGTTGATATATCCATGTAACTGTGAACCTGAAACTATTTTTCTTCTAAGCATACACTATAAAAAACATGCTTTATGGTTAATGAGGGGAATTCAGCACAAATAAGGCACAGCATTGTTATTGTGTCACAGAAACACAGAAATAGTGTGTCTATTGGACTGCCCTGATGGGTGCTGAAACATCTCAATTGCACAAGCCTATTTATTTATATATTTATTTACCTTTCCAAAAGCTTCTGGAAATTTGCTGCCTTTCTTTTTGTATGGGGATCAGGGTTTCTTTTAGATGTTCTTCATGACTTTTGGTTGGTTGGTTTTTATTCCTAATAGGTGTAAATGTCGGTGTTCTGTGAGAGAGGTTTTTCACTAACTGGTACAAAACAAGAAGGATGAGTTTCTGTGGGACATCCTTCATGCTTTTTTCTTCTCTTTTGTTTTCTCAGTAATTCTGTTTCAATAGCTAAGATTTGGCAGTGTGTCCCCATACGACCCCCCGGGGCTGAAACGAATCCAGTGAGAGAAGTGGGAGTCAGAAGAGGAGCCTGGTTATAGGTGTTTTAAATTGAACCTCAAGAGACTTTCTCTCTGTTGCCTATGGAGGGAGACTGGGGAGATTTCATCTTCCTGGGCTGTGGTTGATTTCTGAGGTCATCCCTTTCTGTGATGAGCCTTGAGAAACCCCAGAGTACTGCAGAAACTCATCACAGGCTCACCTTAGCTCTCACAGGGCATGGAGGCACTCCGAAGTATGAAAGTGAAGGAACCATTTGGGATTTGAGTGTGTCTTTCCAGGAGGACACTAAGGAGAATAAGAGTTTTCACTGCACAAAGTCCTTGATTATTTGTATGGGTCTGGACGGGTGCAGCAGGCTTTGTGTAGGTTTGTTTTCCAGTGCAATCCAAACAGGCTGCTGCTGCTTAAAGACAAGTTGCACAGTGAAATGAGCCCCTTTTGCATAGGTAGCTGTGGAGTAACATGACTGCTCTCCATGGAACAGGCAAGTAAGCAACTCAAACTAATTAAAAATTATCAGTAGATCAGAGCTTGAGGCTGCTCCTCAAAAGAGAAGGGATCAAGTGCTTTATTGTTAAGGGAGTTCAAACAAACTAAACAGAAGTAAAATCTGCGGGCACTCCGGGATCTCCTGGGAAATGGCAGGTTTGCCTGAAACTGTCGTGTCCTGTATGGAGGGGTGACGAGTAGGGATGAAGGGTGGGAAGGTGAGTTAGGGACTGGAGGAGGGGTGGAGGAGGGAAGGAGTGTATCGCTTCTGGCAGAGCAGCCTAATTACCTTTGGGAAGGAGGGACTGGTAAAAGATAGAGCTGACTTGGTGAAGATAAAATAGGTTGGGCCAGTCTGAAAAAAGTGGATGAAAATGAATGCTACCAAGCTAACACTGTTCTGCTGCTGGCTCTGTGACACCTCACCGAGGATGGTGGGAAAGGACTGGTCCCACAGGATAAATAGAAAAAAAAATCTTCTGCTTTGTCATAGAAAAACTATAAAGAGGCCAAATGTACGGTTCCTGTGATCCACAGCTAGCTCCACTCTAGTTTCAGCACATGAGCCACGGAGAGCTTTAGAGGCTTTAAGTTCATCCCAGTGCTCCTGCTTAAGCTCCCAAACGCTTGATCCCTCTGTCATTTAAGCTAACATTTGTCTGATACTTGCCGTCTGTCATTGCTGTTTCCTGCCTTAGGTATCAGTTAATCCTGCTGGGTTCAAATATTAGCTCACAGACCCTTACCTGGATCCCATATCTCCCCAGTTTGGTAAATTTCTATTTCTCTTTAGCAGTAGTTTCCACCTTTCTGTGTAGTTTTCAGCCTTCATGAACCAGTTTTCCTGTTCAAGCAAAGATGACTTGATGCTTCTGTCTGTTTGACTCTCGAAACGCAATTTCTTATGGTGTTACTAAAAGCCTGCAGCAAATGAGCATCTTTTCCTGTCTGCTCTGAGTTATTGCTCTGTGTTTTACAAGAAGTTGTAAATCTAGCATTAAGTGTGTCTCATTGTATGGCTTTCTCTATAGGGACAATATCCTTAAGAGATGTAATTGTCGTTCCTCTGACAGATTACAGCTGAAGGACAATAAGCTTTAGAAGAACGCTTTTTTGTCTCTAGGCTTCAAAAATTATTCAATTCAGCTTTTTGTCTGGATCTCATGATCTTTAAAACACTTGCAAATTCTTAAAAATAAACTTTATGGTCACACAAAGTTAAGGAGTAGTAAAATAGAATGGTGCTGTAAGTTACACAGTGTGTTTTCCTGCCTTATGTGTAAGCTTGGTCATTTGTCTTCTAACCAATATACAATCTTGAGATGTTGATGTTGTTATTAATGGTACTTTTTAAAATACTTAATATAAAATTGCATTTTGGCACAGCTGATGGAAGGTAACAATCTTTTTTTGACTTGCTGTAGGGCCACACAAATCAAGACTTACTCCTGGGACAATGCACAGGTGATCCTGGTCGGAAACAAATGTGACATGGAGGATGAGAGAATTGTTCCTGTGGAAAAGGGGAAACATCTGGCAGATCAGCTAGGTATGTGTCAAAGCTTTTCTTTCTACTGTTTTTCCTCTGCTTCTTTATACTGTTTTCCTTTTAGTTTGTACAGTTAAAAGTCCTTCCAGCAGTAATACTGTAATAATGGTATCACAACTAAGAAGCGTAATATAGTCTAGGTCCATATTTTACTTGCTTAGGGCTGAATACAACCTTCTTGTAGTGTTGCTGTATCTGTAAAGCTAATATCTAAGGACGTAAGGAAGATAGTATGTCTGGAGAGAACAACTTTTATTAGCTCAGTAAAGTGAAAAGAGAAAAAGTTTTCATAAACACAATTCTGTCGCCAGTTCTCTGAGTACCATGTAGTCATTTCCCAAATGCAGACATTGATTGTTGTACAATTTTTTTTTCAACTAAACAATGAAAAAGGAAGTTTATACATCAGAACTGTAGAGTTGAGTAAAATATATTTTTAAAATGTACCAGGCTTTTCTATCCAGGTAAGGAGATGACATTGTTATTGATGTGGGATACAAAAGGCAAAACAGTTCCATTGAGAGGAAGTTTTGGAATGAACAGCAAAATAAACTCATCCTAATTTCTCATGTATTTATAATTTTTCATTATATATCAAAGCATATATGTTATGTTTAATATGGAATCAGAGCTTCTCTGTTAAGATTTAGCGATACTGTCAACATCTTTTAAAGAATTTATAGTGGCAAGTAAATTCTGTTAAAATGTAATTCAGTTAACAGCAGATACCCTTACAGTGGGCATAGTGTACATATCTGCTTAGCTCGTAAGAGTAGAGATTCTTACAAGACCCAAAGGAATCACCATCATCCCCAATTTACAAAATCCTACGTTGTCTTCAGTTCTTAAGTAGCAGCTGGAGGATGCACAATACATTGTTAAACTGGGGGTACTGAAGTTCCAGTACACACTGCATACATTGCTGTAGTTTAAAGTGTAACCCTGATCGAATTGCCAGTTATGGTTAAATCCTAGATAATGAATATTTATTAGTTGGGAGTTTTGTTGTTTTGTTATTTTGGACCTGTGTGATATAAACAGAAATATGATAATAATCTGTTCCAAAGAATTAAGAGCAATCAGATTATTTTTTACGTTTCACAAGCAAAAAAAACAAGCACGTCTGCAAAGGCCCACGGGTGTAGAGCCTTCAAGAGTAAATCCTACATGTGCTAAGCACAAAGAGGTCCTATTCATGACAGGAGCCTTGAGGCGCTGACATAGTAAGCAAATACCAAACTAAAGCCTCTAATTTCCCATCATTATTATTATTGTAATAATAATTCTTGACACGTAAGTCTAGCAAAGCAAACAAAGACACGGTTAGTTTGCAAAATCAGTTATGGGCTCTTTTCTACACATCAGAATTTGATTTGCTTTTGAAAATACGAATGTGAATAAACTCAGTTCCTGGCTTGCAGACTCTCAAAGCCATTGTGAATGCACGTGTGCCCACATGTTTTGCAAGAGTGATTACACTGTCAGTAGTTGAAAATTTGTCCAGAACAATGCAACAGCAGAGTGTTTCAGTGGAACTCCCACTCCTACTTGGACTTCTCATGGTTTTTTTCCCTCCAAAATTCATCTGTTTGCTTAAATACAAGCCTAGCATCTAGAATCTGAATCTTTTACATATGGGACGCTTCAAAACACACATGTGCCTGGAGTTACCATAGCAACTGACTCCATCAGTAGGAAACTGTTCCGCTGAAGAATCCCCAGTTCTGCCCTGACCTGTCCTTGCACTCGTCCAGCTCACCTTGCAGAAACATACTCCAGTGCAGCACAAAACAAAAGCTAACCATGCCTTTGGAAAGTGCTCTCCCAGTCCTCCTCTTCTGTTGCCTCCCAGCATACTAATGCTCTTTTTAAAAGGGCTGAAAAGATGTATCTGGTTTTATCAGGCAGTTTTTCTTTATATGAACTGTGCTAATGTGTACAGCATTATCTGAAATCACTTTGGGTGTTAGGTGGGAGGAATCTCTTTAATTGACTATCGACTGCTTAAACTGCTAGCTTTCATCAGAACTATTCACATAAAGGTTATCCTTCAGCGTGTTTATCTGAGTTTGTATAGTGACATTAACATAATTGAAATAATTTCCTAAATAGATTAAGAAACTGAACATGAACTAAACCCAAACAGATTCAGCCCCAGCAGAAGCTACAGCAATGCTGGACTGACAAATATCCAAGTTCAGTTCTCTGATTTCTTGTGCCTTTTATATATATTTTTAATCATCATCAAAGACAGCAAGCGGGGCATACAGAACCCTCGTCTGATGCAGGACAGCTGTCCATATTTAGTAATGAGGCAAACATCTCCACCATCAATCACTTCACCCATTGTCCTGTAATTTTTAAAGTGTTCTAATGGGGTAGATACCTACTTGTTATCTCACACATTGAGGTGACTCAGTCTACCAGCAGTGGCGGACTAATTGTTTAAGACTACTTATCTTTCCCTTCGTCTGTGGCAGATTCAAAGAGAACTGATGCAATGCAGAATATTTCCAAAATGAAACACAACAGAATGTAGCTTATTGCAAAATAAACTCTGTGGTGCATGAGCTCTCGCTGTTGGCTATATAATAACCTGGTGAAACAGAAGAAATATCCATTGTAAGTGATGGTTGGCTTTTGAGGCCCCCGGGGTTAGAAAGATTAAGAAATGCTTCCCAGTTCAGCGTGTTTCTGCTGGCTGAGGCAGGGTTCAGGCTTGTCTGTGAACAGGCTGGTCCCTGCGTCGTGCGGGGTGTCAACGGGAGGCAGCAGGAGTAGCTGTCTGTGCCATCCTGACCTTGGTGTAACTCCAGGCTCGCTGAGTTTTTTGGTTTTTTTAAATCAGACAGGCTCAGTGTTTGAGAATCCGTACTCACCACTGCAGCTAGACTGGTTACTCTGTAGGAGGCACACAACGTTATTTGTAATTTAGCAGTGCTGAAAGGTGCTCTACCGTGAACACCGATAGTGATCGTAAAGTGGGACAGTTCAACTCCCTTGTCCTGGGTTTATTCAGACCTGTATCATCTGCAGATGTGTTTACCAGGGCAATGGTAAAGTTTTATTTATGCCTTTGACTCTTATTGATGCTTGATAAATTTTAGAAGTGTTTCTGCTCAGTGTTCTGAGGTTGTGGGAATCAACTGAGCTTAAGAATTGTCTAATGTCTTGTGTTCTTAAGGTCACTTCTGAAAAAACGGTTACTATTTTGAAAACCATCTCCATTATCATCAGTTTCTAGTGATTTTTTTTTTTCACTTTTTCTCACAGGTTTTGACTACTTTGAAGCTAGTGCCAAAGAAAACATCAATGTAAGGCAGGTGTTTGAGCGTCTCGTGGATATAATCTGTGAAAAGATGTCGGAGAGTATAGAATCAGACCCTTCCAGGGGCACTTCTGGAAGAAGCATGCGACTCACAGACAACCCGCCCCCTTCGCAGCAGAACTGCTCGTGCTAGTGACCTTTCTCGCTGAGAAATGTCCTTCTCCTTTCCTCACTAAATTTTCTCTTTTCATTTGTGGTGGTGCGTTATCATGTAGTCCAAAGACAGAAGTCTCTGTTGTAGCAAATTGGTATGTTTGTTTAATGTGCTGAAGTGTTAATATTATATATTTCTTCATCCAATAATTTAAAAAAACCCTGACTAAATATTGTAAGTGCACCTAGTGTTAATGTGAGTTACACTGGAGAAAAAGAATTGTATAATGTTGCAAATGTTATTTCTACAGAGAATGTTGCATTTTTAATTATAAATTCCTCTACTGCAGAAAAAGATTTTTTGTCAAGAACAGCAGGAAACATAAAAACCCATCAGAAGGGACCAGGTCTAAAAGAAAACAGGGACAAAAATCTCTTATAAAGCAAGAATACGCCTTTTTTTTTTTTTTTACATTAAAAAAAAAATCTGTCCTCAGATATTTTGAGTCATTGTTGCTGTCCTCCAGACGCAGACCTCAGCTTTTCCGTACGATGGAGCAGAAAGCAATGTATTTTAGTCTTGACAGTTTGAGGTCCTCCAGACAACCAAGAGCACAGGGGCTGATTTTGTGTCAAGCCTTTGTATGGAGGAAGAGCACATGGAGGAATCAAAGCTGCCAGGCAGGGGAGGAGTAGGAGAAGTCCTTGCAGCCAGACCTGCGTTTCCCTGTGCTCTTGGCTGGTGCTGGGTGAAGAAGCAAGAGCCCTTCCAGGGGCTTCCCTTGCCTGTAGCCTTCCCCACAGTCACCAGTAACGGCTTGTCGAGTCCTGGGGTGTTGTGTTGGCACCTTGCTGTGTCCAGTGATTTGTTTTTAGAAGCCCAAGAGCCGACTGTCCTGCAGCTTTTCCCCTGTATCCTGTAGCTTTACATCTCCAGGTTTGGATCTCTTCTGATCAAGTGCTTAATGGTGGATTTGTTGCAGGACGGAGGAAAAGAGGAATTGGCATCTGAATGCTTAGTTGGAGGCAAAACCTGACATGTAAGGCTTGGAACAGCACTGTCTCCAAAAGATAAAAATATCAGGAGCCAAAATGTGAGTGTTGGCAAATATTAGTGCCAATAATACTAAATTTTCTTTCTGCATTTTGTTGTTGATTTATTTTTAAATTTTGTTCTAGATGGGTGTGTGCGTGGGGATAATTTTTCTCGTTTCAGATTCAAAGTATAACTTAAAATAAGGAAGATAGATTGATTAATAAAACATAACTGCAACTGAAAAATGGCAAAGACCTCCTGTTAAGAGTTATTCTATGGACATATTGTTGCATCATTCTTTGAAGGAACAATTTTTAATACTTAACATCTAAAATATTCTTATACTTCCAACATCTCTAAAAATTACAACACTTCTACATCTGCGTGTAGAATTCTGCGTTAGCCACATGCAGAGCTTGTATTTCTCTGAAATATATGGAGGAACCGCTTTTGCCAATCTGTGAAATTACACTGTATGCCTTTGTGATCACACACTTGTTTGTGCAGCTCCAAGCAGTGACTGCAAATTGTGTCTGTAAGCATAAATTAGGTGGATACAGACAGTTTGCTGTCTTGAGGTGAAAATTCTGAAAAGTTTTATGGCTTTACCTTTGGCCTATGAACTCCTCTGACTGAGGAGACTTTCTGATGTCAGAAACTGGATTCGAGTGTGTGCCCACCGCACTGTAATTTGCTGGATCATGACGCTAGTGAATGCTTTTGTAATTTCATTCCGTTATGTCTCAAAGTGTAATAGTTCTAAGAAAAGAGCACAATGTTCTGGAGAAAAAATGCGACTACGTGGACGTAGTTTGAGCTCGTGCTAAAGGCTTGATCCCTTTGTATGTTGCTTTCAGAAATCTTTACTGTGACGTATTTTGGGTGTGTGTGATCTAGTACTGAAAGTGCGATTTGTGCAGTGCTAGGAATGTGGTCATTGCATCTAAACCCCCAAAACTGGGAAATAAAGAGAAATGTAGTCACCGGGTGTGGCCAGAGAGCTTGTGTGAGCTGCGTTACTAGCGGATTAGGCAATCGTGTGCACGTATAAAGAAGGGATCTTTTTAATGCTTTTAAAATACATCAAACTATATTGACAGGGTGATGATCCTTGAGCCCAGCAATCGGGAATCACTGTGCAGATTTAAAACAGAGCAAAGAAAAGGATTATTTGGCCAATAAATGTGCAGTGCAGTCTTCTAATTGTAGCAGAAGCAGGTTTTAGGGCAACTTGTGTAACTAGCAAAAAGAAATAAAAATTTCCACAGCAGGGAGCGGTGACTTTGAGCTGTGCAGATATAATGGAGTACCTGAGCACAAATAATGATTTTTCAGCTCAGTAACTCAATAGTAAAAGAAAATGGATTCAGCAGAAATAGAATTCCAATTCTTTTTTTTTTCCTAGCAAAAAAGACCTTTCCCTTTTCTACCAATATATAATTGTGTTCCTGTCAAGTCAGATGTAATTTTAATTTTTTTTTAAGAAGAATACATGTACATTCTAGGCCCTTCAACCTAGGATGGGCAGAATATTTTTTTTACAGCACAACCCAGCAAGTAGCTACATGGCAGCATAGTCCGAAGAACTGGAGAAGACAAATTCTGCCCTGCCCTATATTGCATGCATGGAGAAACCTAGTATTTGGTGCAGAAATCCTGCAGACTTTATTTCAAATAAGGAATCAAATCATCACAGGCAACTGACACACCTCTCCATTGATATATACTTAATGTATCTCGACATCTTACATTTGCATTAAAAGCTGTGCATGAATACAGAGAAAGCCTTTTGCCTCAAGTGGCATGCAGCCGATTTCAGTATCACCAGTGAGTCAACAGTAATTGTCACTTGTATGGACTTGTAACAGGCAATGGCAGAATGCAAGGCATCATTTGTCAGGGCAAGGGAAGTAACAGACTTGCTTGCACCAAAGAAAAATGCAAAATTCTTGATGTGGTTTCTTACAGAGCCTTCCATCTGACTGGCAGTGGCTTAGGATAGTAGTGCTGATAAAACAGTATGGTTACAAGATAAAAAAAGGGGTACTAAATGTGAAAGGAAAGAAGTGTCTGCTCTTCACAAGCTTCTCCCTGTGACTTGTACAATTCAGCCCTGCATGTGCAGTTCTGCAGGAGAAGCCATACAGGAGGCTCTGGGTTACACGTGGGTCTTGGCTTCCATCTTGTGGAGAAATAAAGTTCTAAAATATCAGGTAGACATTCAGTCTGAAATATCATCCTCGACAGTCTAAATTATCATCCATGCATCTCAGGCAGCCCCTCTCATTTGTATTAGCCTTTGATCCCTTAACTTTGCTCTCGTTATATTTTGCCGTCAGCATAAATTTACACACACGCACAAAATGGCAGCAAGTGGTGCTACAGGAAGAGCAGAAAACTGCGCAGATGTGGAACAGTGCAAAGGGAGGTGATAAATACAAGGGCAAGCTTCCTAACAGCTCTCGAAGCGTTACAAGAAAAAGTATCTTGGCAATGTATGCCATTTTGGAAATGCCAGCTTCAGACATGTAGGACAAGAGGAAAAGCAGCTTTCCTGTTTGGAAAAGGAAAGGAAAAGGAAAGGTTTGAAACGGCCACCTCAGTGCTGCAGTTTCACAGGGGGGAAAGTATATTGGAAAATGCCGAGACCTACTGAACTGCACAGACGAGGCCTTATCAAGAATAAACACTTTTCTGTTAAATAGTCATGAGTACAAACTTTAAGATATTAAGGATACCATGATAGGAAGAAAAAAAACATTTAAAAAATCAGCAGCCACCAGTAAGCTCGTACTGGATCTCTCAGAAGACCAGCGGTACTGGTGGTTGAAATAAAACTGCAGACTAGTGCTCAGCTCACTTAGCCGTTGAAGAATACCAGCTGAAAGCTGGTTTGCTCTCAAACCAACAGCATGGTCAGGTGTTCTGAACCCCAAGAACAGTCACATTTCTTTAAACCGTTTCCGTGTGGTTGCGTTTGGTGTTTCCAGTGGCCACTGAGGGAGGCCAGGGACACGACCCCGTTCCTCTGTGCCAAGCTTTGGTGTCGAGTTCAGCGTGTTGGGCTCGACCCAACCATCACTCTCGGAGCTGCTGCCGGCGATGCCTGCTGGGGAGCTGGGCTTGTGGACGGGCTGTTGGCGGTGGCACTTCGCCAGCTCGTTTTCCACCCACACCAGGACGCACCCGCCACACCTCTGCCAATAGCCCCACCCTGCGCTGAGGTGACTGCATGTGACACGACGTGTGAACGTGAGCTGGCAGTCTATGGAGTTGGGGTTTGGCAGGGAGGTAGTTCTACAGCATGTTCTAGATAGCTTTGTGGTTCCAGAACAGGTTCTAGACAGCTTTACGGTCTAGATCTTATTCTAGCGCTCATTCTAGATTTTTTCCTTTCTTTTTATCTTTTTTTTTTTTTTTTTTTTTTATTCTGGATAGCATTCTAGATCTATTTCTAGAGCCCATGCTAGATTGCCTTATGATTCTAGATGGCATTCTAGAGCTCATTCTAGAAAGCATTGTTGCTATAGATGTCATTCTAGATCTAATTTCTATAGAACTCTGTGATTCTAGATAGCATTCCAGATCCAAGTCTAGAGCTCATTCTAGGGGGGGGGAAATTTCCTAGATCCTGTTCTAGAGATCATTTTAGATCACTTTGGGATTCAAGATGGAATTCTAAATTCTAGAGATAATTCTAGATATAGTTGTGGTTCTAGATGGTATTGTAGAGCTCATTCTAGATAACTTTATGATTCTAGGCGGCATTCTGGAGTTCACTCTAGGGCAGGTTCTATATAACTTTGAGGTTCTGTATAGCATTCTAGACCTGATTACATGAGCTCATTTGCTTTTAGGGTTCTAGAGTGAGTTCTAGATAGCTTTATGGTTCTAGATGGGGTTCTATATCTCTTATATACTAGAGCTCATTCTAGATCACTTTGTGATTCTAGATAACATTCTAGATAGCATTGTAGATCACCTAATGATTCTAGACTATGTTCTAGCTCGCTTGTTGGTTCTAGATCGGTTTCCAGGCTGGCTTAGGGCTCCACTGGGTTCTGAGGGGGGAGCACCTAGTGCAGGCAGCTGTTTTGGCATCTCACAAGGATTTGGAATACTTGCTGATGATGAGAGCAGTCTCACTGGGTTTTTTTCCTTTCTTATTTCATTTTTTCGCCTTGCATGCTTTTTCTCTTCTTTGTGGCTCTTTTGAGTTGAAGGCCTGTAGGATCATCCTATAAACTGCAGCTCTCACCCTGCCTCTGTGGACATTCTTTCGCTGGAGGCCCAGAAAGCCAACCGGATCCTGGGCTGCATCAAGAGGAGTGTGGCCAGCAGGCGAGGGAGGTGATTCTCCCCCTCTTGTCAGATCCCACCTGGAGTACTGCGTCCAGGTCCGGGCCCCCCAATGCAAGAAGGATGTCAAGCTGTTGGAACGGGTCCAGAGCAGAGGAGGCCGGGAAGATGGTCCGAGGCTGGAACACCTCCCGTGTGAGGACAGGCTGAGAGAGTTGGGCTTGTTCAGCCTGGAGAAAAAAAAGCTCCAGGGGGACCTTACAGCAGCACCTTCCAGTGCTGAAAGGGGGCTACAGGAGACATGGGGAGAGACTTTCTACAAGGGCACATGGTGACAGGACGAGGGGGAATGGTTTTAAGCTGAAAGAGGGCAGATTTAGAAATTCGGAAGAAATTCTTTACTGTGAGGGTTGTGAGGCACTGGAACAGGTTGCCCAGAGAAGCTGT
>NW_010143693.1:0-274 GCF_000699245.1 Pterocles gutturalis | reverse complement strand
CGCATCCCTGGAGGGGTTCAAGGCCAGGCTGGATGAGGCTTTGGGCAACCTGGGCTAGTGGGAGGTGTCCCTGCCCATGGCAGGGGGTGGAACTCCATGATCTTTACAGCCCTTTCCAACCCAAACCATCCCGTGACTCTATGACACCCCTCCCCGGGCAGCTTGCGCGAGTTGATTGGTCCTGCCTGGAGTGAGCGACAGCTACTTGAACCAATAGTTGAAGGAACGAGAGGAGCGGCTGGCCTCCACCAACCAGCGGTTGGACTATTCCAAG
>NW_010143692.1:707-1132 GCF_000699245.1 Pterocles gutturalis | reverse complement strand
CGGCGCAGGGGACGAGGACAGCGGTGACAGCGACGAGGACAAGGCCTGGGGCTGAGCTGGGGTGGCACCCGGACCCCCCCAGGGGTGTGGGGGTGACACGGAGCCCAGACACCGCGGTGACACCCACCCCAGTGTCACCCAGAGCCTGGACATCAGGTGACACCGCCCCCACGAGGATGACACCAATCCCAACGGTGACACCGATCCCAAGGGTGACACCGAATCCCAGACCTTGGGGACATTGGACAGTGACACGGAGCCCGGCCACCGTGGTGACACCCACCCCAGTGTCACCCAGAGCCTGGACATCAGGTGACACCGCCCCCACGAGGATGACACCAATCCCAACGGTGACACCGATCCCAAGGGTGACACCGAATCCCAGACCTTGGGGACATTGGACAGTGACACGGAGCCCGGCCACC
>NW_010143692.1:241-511 GCF_000699245.1 Pterocles gutturalis | reverse complement strand
ACACCGCGGTGACTCCCACCCCAGTGTCACCCAGAGCCTGGACATTGGGGTGGCCCCGCCCCTGAGGGTGACACCCACCCCAGTGTCACCTGGACCCTGGAGATTGGGGTGACACCGACCCCAAGGGTGACATCGACCCCAACGGTGACACTGACCCCAAAGGTGACACCGATCCCAGACCTTGGGGACATTGGACAGTGACACAGAGCCCGGATACTGCGGTGACACCCACCCCAGTGTCACCTGGACCCTGGACATCAGGTGACAACG
>NW_010143692.1:0-215 GCF_000699245.1 Pterocles gutturalis | reverse complement strand
GGGTGGCCCCGAATCCCAGGCCTTGGGGACATTGGACAGTGACACGGAGCCCGGCCACCGTGGTGACACCCACCCCAGTGTCACCCAGAGCCTGGACGTCGGGGTGACCCCGCCCTCGAGGGTGACACCGACCCCAGTGTCACCCAGACCCTGGAGACTGGGGTGACACCAACCTCAAGGGTGACGCCGACCCCAATGGTGACGCCACCCCCAAG
>NW_010143691.1:2313-2613 GCF_000699245.1 Pterocles gutturalis | reverse complement strand
GCTCCCGTTTTTAGGAATTTAAAATCCCTTTTTTTATGAATGAAAAATCTGGTTTTACAAATGAAAAATCCTTTTTTATGAATGAAAATTCTCTTTTTGTGAATTAAAATCCCTTTAGGAATCAAAAATTCCTTTTTTAATGAATTTAAAATCCCTTTTAGGAACTAAAAATCCATTTTATGAATGAAAAATCCCTTTTAGGAATTAAAAATCTGTTTTTATTAATTAAAAAAATCCCCTTTAGGAATTAAAAATCCATTTTATGAATGAAAAAATCATTTTTGAATTCAAAATCCCTTT
>NW_010143691.1:1565-2274 GCF_000699245.1 Pterocles gutturalis | reverse complement strand
CCCTTTTTATTGATTACAAATCCCTTTTTTTTATGAATGAAATTTTTTTTTTTATGAATGAAAAACCCATTTTGCGAATCAAAAACTCCCTTTAGGAATAAAAAAATCCTTTTCTATTAATTTAAAATCCCTTTTAGGAATTAAAAACCCGTTTTATAAATTAAAAATCCTTTTTTAGGAATTAAAAATCCCTTTTTACAAACTAAAAAACCGGTTTTATTAATTCAAAATCCCTTTTAGGAATTAAAAATCCTTTTTTATGAATGAAAAATCACGTTTTACAAATTAAAAAATCCCATGTAGGAATGAAAAGTCCCTTTTTCAGGAATGAAAAATCCTTTTTTAGGAATCAAAAATCCCTTTTAGGAATTAAAAATCCGCTTTTCTGAATTAAAAATCGCTTTTTACCAATTAAAAATCCCTTTTTTGCATGAGAAACCCCTTTTTATGAATGAAAATTCCATTTTTATGAATGAAAATTCGATTTTTATGAATGAAAATCCTTCTTTATGAATAAAAACTCCATTTATATGAATGAAAATTCCATTTTTATGAATGAAAATTCTATTTTTATGAATGAAAATCCCATTTTTACGAATGAAAAATTCATTTTTCCGGGTAGTTTTTGATTTTTTATTACTTTTCAGTACTTGCGCTGGCGCAGGAAGAAGCCAGGGGCTCGCTTCGGGGGGGGGGGGGGCTCCGCCCC
>NW_010143691.1:0-1498 GCF_000699245.1 Pterocles gutturalis | reverse complement strand
CGTGCGCAGGATCTGCTCCTCCAGCCGCTGGTGCCGCTTCATGTCCGACAAAACCTTCTCCAGGCGAGCCTCGCGCTTCTGCCCGCGCGCCGGCGGCCCTGCGGGGCACGGGGGGGGGAAAAAACCCTGCTTAGGGATCAAAAATCCCTTTTCGGAATCAAAAATCCCTTTTTATGGATTAAAAATCCCTTTTTACGGACTAAAAATCCCTTTTTGTGAATCAAAAATGCGTTTTTAGGAATCAAAAATCCCTTTTAGGAATGAAAAATCCCTTTTTACAGATTAAAAATCCCTTTTTTTGAACTAAAAATCCCTTTTAGGAATCAAAAATCCTTTTTTACCGATTAAAAATCCCTTTTTAGGAATCAAAAAACTTTTTTTGTGAATTAAAAATCCCTTTTTAGGAATAAAAAATGCCTTTTAGGAATTGAAAACCCCTTTTTATGGATTAAAAAATCCCTTTTTACGGATTCAAAATCCCTTTTTATGAATGAAAAATCTTTTTTTGTGAATTAAAAGTCCCTTTTATGAATCAAAAATCCCTTTTTACAGATTAAAAATCCCTTTTTATGGATAAAAAAATCTGTTTTTCAGGAATCAAAAAGCCTTCTTTAGGAATTAAAAATCCGTTTTCTGAATTAAAAATCCCTTTTTTAGGAATTAAAATCCCTTCTTTAGGAATTTAAAATCCCTCTTATGAATTAAAAATCCTTTTTTACGAATTAAAAATCTGTTTTTCAGGAATCAAAAAGCCTTCTTTAGGAATTAAAAATCCGTTTTCTGAATTAAAAATCCCGTTTTTAGGAATTAAAGATCTCTTATTGCGAATTAAAAATGCTTTTTAGGAATTCAAAACCCCTTTTTACAAATTAAAAATCCTTTTTTGGGAATTAAAATCCCTTTTTTTAGGGATTAAAACCCCTTCTTTAGGAATCAAAAACGCTTTTTATTGATTAAAAATCCCTTTTTGGGAGTTAAAAATTCTTTTTTATGAGTCCAAAATCCCTCTTTTAGTGATTTAAAACGTTTCTTGGGAGCTAAAAATCCCTTTTTCGAAATTAAAAATCTTTTTCTTAGGAATTAAAATCTCCTCTTTAGGGATTCAAAATCCCTTTTCTAAATTAAAATCCCAATTTTACAAGTTAAAAATCACTTTTTAGGAATTAAAAATCTTTTTTGTGAATTCCAAATCCTTTTTGACGGATCAAAAATCCCTTTTTAGGAATGAAAATTCCCTTTTTCCACATTAAAAATCCATTTTTAGGAATTAAAATTTTTTTTTTTTTCTCTTGAAACCCCTTTTTTTTTAAGGATTAAAAATCGGGTTTTTTCGGATCAAAATCTCTTTTTTATATTTTCATGAACCCCAAACGAGCGCTTACCCGATGCCCGGCGGCGGTCGATGAGGGAGCTCTGGGGGGTGACGGGCTCGTCCTCGAAGTCGAATTCTGTCGGGACGGGCGGCCTGCGAGGGGGAAAATTGGGTCCAAAAATTTCA